>NC_050182.1:2824456-2981956 GCF_008315115.2 Sander lucioperca | reverse complement strand
AAATGACAATGTATAAACAATGTGATAATGTGAAAGAGTTTGCTCGTAGTGATGAACCTCCAGAGAATTATGATTAAGTGATTCTGCAGCTCCCCTCTGCTTTACGGAGCTTTATAGTGAGTTTCGGCTCATTGTTTCAGCTGTCTGGCCACAATGTTTTGGATCACGTTCACTGCTCTCGTAGCGTAAAGATATCAAAGGGTTTACATTTATTATTTTAAAGCGCTCATATTATGCTTTTTGGCTTTTCCCCCTTTCCTTTGTGTTATATATCTTTTTCATGCACGTTATAGGTTTACAAAGTGAAAAAACCCAAAGTCCACCCCAAAGGGACTTACCATCTCCAACAGAAAACACTGTTCACAAACTGCTCCAAACTGCTCTATTGTAGTCCAGCCTTTACTTCCGTGATGAGCATGTTATAATGCTCGCCTAGCTACTAGCATGGCACGCCCTCATACTCTGCTTCTGAGTGGCTGGTAGTCCTTACCTAGCTACTGTGCATGTGCGACTCCCAACAAAGATGGAACAGAAGTGAGATGTCTCACTCTGTAGCTAAAACAGAGAGCTCAACACACAGGGTGAAAAGAGGAGCTGCAGCAATGTGCAGTACAACAAAAATATGGTGTTTTTTGAAAATTAAACCATGTAAACCTATTCTGATATAACCTCTAAATACAATTATCAACCTGAAAATGAGCATAATTTGAGCACTTTAAAAATCAAAATCAAAGGTCTCTTGATTTAATCCTTGCTCATGCCGTTACCATCTCCAATACTTAACATATTATCTCAAAGTGATCATCACATCACATAGTGTGTTCTGCTTTAATAATAAATAAATAAAACCATCTGCCATTGCAAACACACTGCATGTAATGTCTTAGAATAATGATACAGTCCACAAGTTGTAATGTGTAATCGAGAAATGTCTTCATAAAAGTTGGGTTATGTACAGGTTTTAGAAGTCACACCAAATGTATATTTGGCAATGTAAATTTGCTTCTATTTTCTAATTGCAATGTTTCACTTCTTTGAATTACTTCCCTGTTGGCTCGAGGCCTTTCAGGGAGGTATGCTGACAGAGAAAGCACCATATCATTTTATAACATAGCAACTTTTACTGACATTCACTGTACCATAAACTTGTCCTGAATTACTCACTTGCGGGAAAAGATTGAGATATTTTTTACAAGCCAGCTTCCGCATGCCTGTTGGACAGACTTCAAAACTTAAAGTAAGGCACTTATTGTACCTGTAGATATCCATCAAATAACCACTTAGGCAGACTCTTTTTTTGTAGGCTATCAACTATTGTTTATGTTTAAAGTGGAGCTGGAGACAAATATCTTGGTATTGGTTAGTTTTTTTAGTCATGGTAGAGTTTGGGATTATCTTGGCTGCAGACCTTCTCTTTGTGTGATAATAAAGTTTAACTTTGTTATCATGGAATTAAATTAAAAAAAACATGTATATCTCTGTTGATCTTTCAGCTGTTCCTGGTGCACCAACTGATAACATAAATAAATCTTTCCACCAATGCAAGGTCATTACTTCACCATTGTACTGACAAGCTCAAGGTGTATTAATGACAGTCCTGACAAATACCATAGAAAGGTAAATTAAATATTGTTAAATAAATCATATTTTTCATTTTATAAAATGCTAAAATAAATATGAAAATGAATCCATAACTGACGAGCTGTAACCTCAACTGGAATCACACAGTATACACGTGGAGTCAAATCTGACACCTCACCAGGGTCAAACATTATGTCCAAGCAAAACAACTGAATCACATACAGAGAATATTTCCCCTCAGATATCTGCACTTTGCATAGACTGTTGCACTGTACAAACAGAAAGCTATAATATGTGGTGAATGCAAGCTAATAGGCCAGCATTGTGCCATCTGACCTCAGCAATGGCAATACCTGGTTGTTTATTAACCACTGCTAAAGTGCTTTGACGTAAATTAGTCCTCTACAAAGGAACTGAGAGGAACGTGCAGGTTTCTCTCACCACATGTCAGCTGCTTCTCCAGTATAACCTCACCAGATGATCCATCCTACGCAGTGTGGTCAGTTCTTGCGAACTTGAGAGTAAACTTGAGCAGGGTTAGCATCAGGCGAAGGAGCTGGGCTTTTTGTTCGCTGCAGGTGGGCATCATAGGAAGGAGGGGAGGACACTGCAGGAGGATTGTTGTTCACTTGGACCTGAGCGTATTCTGAGGTGTTATTCTGTAACCCCAGCTGGACTCTCCCACCATCTTTGTTCTGGAAACTGATATCTGCATAATTCAGCTCCTAGAGAAGAAAAAGCAAGGGGAAAATTATTAATTACTTTTACAGTAATATCACATCAGATAAAATATTAGCAGAAATATTGTTAATCAAATGTAAACACAGACTGTCCACTAATATATATTAGGAAAAGTATATCAATTATAATAAGTATATCCTGACTTATGTATTCCTTCAGAAACTCACAGAATTGTTCACTGAGGTCTCATGACTTATACAAAACATAACTCCAAAGATGATTAATCCATCATTATTTTATGCACATACATGTAAGCACACTTATGCTGCAATTTGTCCAATATAGGCATATTTTCATTTAGGCATTGAGATTGGCATGTAAACGCGTTCCTTGAATAGCCTGCGTAGCCCGGGTTTCTCTGAGTTACCTTGTTTCTTAAGTGCACTGATAACTTTTACCTGACTTGCTGAGTATGCAGAGTTGTTCTGGCCTTCACCTCCTTTAAAACAAGAGAAATAAACTATGCTTAGAATCATTTTTATCAAGAGAGTAAATAATTTATCATATTATGTGTCATACGAATATCTTGAGAACCGTTGACCAGATCTAGTTCACACTCTGTGGGTGTATTGCTGGGGACCCAAAGACATGCAGTGTGCAATTTGTAAATGTGACACCTTCAATATTAATAAACTGTGAATAAAACTAAAGACTGCAGCAGCGAAGGCGGGGCGCAGCGGGCTACTGGCGACTGCCTATTTGGAAATTAATACCTGTAAGTGTATTTTACAACAGAATTATTCTTCATTTTCCTGGAGTCAATGAGCACGAGTGGTTATCCTACAGGGAAAGTGCCACTCTGCCAGTGCAACTCAAATTGTGTAAGTTTGCCATACTAACTTATAACACTAATAATGGTACCGCTGACAAAATACCTCCATTAATTAAATCCCTGCTCTACTTTATTATTTATATATTATTTTTAACTGCAGTTGTTATGTTAAAGCAAGCGACTGTCAGGTAAATGTACTACAATGTTTTCCTCTGAAGTACACAGTAGGTCAGAAGTATACACGTTTGTGCTTTGGGGGACCTTTGCAAGTTATTTCAGGGTACAATGAGTTAGAATAGTAACATACTCTATATCATCTCTACTGTCTACTCTAAACATCATAATAAATCTCTAGCTGTTTGGTGCCAACAAGCAGTTGCCTACTTTCCCTAATGGTAATAGCTGCTCTTGGTGTTTTTTCTGTGAACCAGAGTGTATTTCACTAGTGTTTCTCATAGTGTGTAGCCACGACTTGGGTGTGTGACCAAATATGTCATGGCAGGTGAATTGCTCAGAACCCAAGAAAGTGCCGTGTCCAGTGTGAAGATGTTTGTATGAGCGGTTCTCGAGAAAGCTGCAAACAGCAATACCACAGGCCAATCGACCGGTTCTGAACAGACACATTTTTATTGGGCACTGCACTAGTACTGTATAAATACACAAACACATATTCAATACACACACACTTGGTATACACTTACCCGTTCTGGTAGCAGTGTTTTTATTAGAGAGATGTTTCCTCAATTTTCTGTTTAGAGAGGTAATAAATCATTAATACAGTATGTTAATCAGGTATAAGAAGACATTATCTGACTTCTTGCAACATATTATTAACAGCATTATGCTGTATGTATAGCAAATATATCCATTTATTGTAAATTCTTACATGACATAACATGTTAAAAAAGTTATTTCTCAAAAAGAGCTGCAACCTCCATTTTATCATCAGTCTCAAGTGTATTTTCTTTAAGAATGATTTACAAATAATTATTTTTACATTTACCAGCATACATTTCAAGGACTTTTAAACAGGGTTTCATAACACTGATGACAGAGTTTTAACTCATGTGAAGCCACATAATTCATCACAGTTTAATATTAATACCTGACAAAAATAAATGTTAAACTATAAAGTTGTACATTGTTGAGGTGCAGCTCCATTGTGAAATAACACTACAGATTTATTTCACAGTCAAATCTAAAGTCAGGCTCAGGACCTTACGGAAAACATATAAGGGACATAGGGAACGGACCCTTTGTTGAACATCAACCTTTTGAAGGTTGAGAACATTTTTATTAACGTCTACCTGATTCTAGTTCCCCATGTTCAACTTCTCTCTTCCTGTGCCATGAACAAACTCTCTTACATTTCAGATCCTACCCGGTCTCTGAGTCCTGCTTTTGGGTCCAAACCTGGTAATACTGAGCAGTCACCTCTACCATAATTGTGATTGATTCTTAAAAAAAAAAAAATTGCCTTCTTTTTTATATCTTAAAGCTCTTTTCCACTTACTTTTTTTTATACATGTAGTACCCTCCACCCCCACCAGCAGCTCCACAGACGAAAACTGCGATTACTATTCCAGCGATGCAACCAGCCGAACAGCCTGATGGTTTGCCTGATGGTTTGACTGGGTTGGATTAAATGGGATAAGAACATGAACATAAGTATTTTTACACCATTCTGTACACAGGGACTGTCTCATAATCTCATCATGCCAATGGAACAAAATGCATACAATAATATCTCTGTTTATGTGATTTCACAGCTGGCCAGTTAAATATCGATTTGATGTTTTATAAGTACTATAAGGCATCGATCTCTTCTTTGGCTGGAAAACATTCCTGTTTGGCAGAATGTACAATGCAGCATGTTGCTTTAGCAAACACGCTATCAAAGAATTATGCTTTGCTTAAAGTGAAACTCCACAGATTTTACACCTTAAAGTCTTGGGGAGTACTAATGCTTATGTGAGAAATGTATAAAGCTTTTTGTACTTCCAGGGGGAGCTGCATCAAATTGCCTCAAGTGACGTCACTTGAGTCAGCATCGGTTGGGTCTGAAGACTAAAAGTTTGAAAATGAAAAGAAATCTGGGGGAATGGAGTTAGAAGATGTGAGGTTACCAGACCTCTGTAGCCCGCTCCTCATCTGTGCTTCAGGCTAGCATCTTTAGGCTACATTAGCTGCTACTAACATAACAAATTTTGGCGGTTGAGTTGCATTGTGGGTAATTTAGACATTACTTTAACAAGGACGATATCTCTGGTTCTGCGGCAGTAATTTTGATACTTTAAGATTTGATACTTTTGTTAATCTGTAGAAGTGTGAAAAGGTTGTATGATGCTTTTGGCTCTAGAGGGAGCTGCGTGAAATCTGATAAATTGCCTCAAGTGATGTCACTTGAGTCAGCATTTGTTGGGTCTGAAGACTACAAGTTAATAATAACAATAAATCTCATTTAGTTGGTAGACTGGATCTGTAAGAAACATTTAGGACGCCTGCTACTATTCAAATTATCAGAGGGATAACACTGTGGGTTAATCACAATATTCAAGAGTCTCAACACAATCTGCTATCAACTAGGGGTGGGGGTAAAAAAATCTATACAGCATAGTATCGTGATATTTTGCGTGCCAATATGTGTATCTGTAATATGTATCTGTATCGATACATGGACGCCAATTATCGATCTTTTATTATATAAATTGATGTATGTTTTAACAAACAGAGAAATGTGTCTTTTTAGATAAAATAGATGTAGACAAAGCTTTCCTTTAAATACATAATTTGAAGTTGGAAAAAAGGTAATACATGTAAAAAAAAGAAATTATTGCAGTGTAAAGTTTAAAATTGCAATAATATTGTATCGTAACATAAGTATCGTATCGTGGGGCCTCTGGTAATTCCCACACCTACAATCAACACCATCTCTGTACCTGTTACAGACAATCCATGGACTGCAGTCGATGTTCTCTCAGTTATACTATTCATCGCTTGACAGGTGTAGCTGCCACTGTCAGAGAGATCAGCGTTGTCTTTAGTGAACTCAGCAGAATTATGTATCTCTGTCCCATTCAGTATCCAGGTGTAAGTAGCAGATGGTGTGGAATCAGCAGAGCAGGTTAATGTGAAGGACTCCCCCACATGTATCTCACTTGGACCTGCGATTTGAACGTTTTCTGGTCCATCTGAAAAACAGATATTTGTAAAGTTCTTACAGCAGCAAAAATAAGGAATATAAAACGTGTTCAATAAATTACTTGGAAATTATTTTTACTACAGACAAAACATTTTTGTACAGTAAATGTACAGTTTGTTACCTACAGTAGACAACCATGGTGTATTTAGCTTCATCGTTACTGAGGGGGTTGCTGATTTTACAGGAATATTCCCCAGTGTCTGTTGATTTAAGGCTGTTAAAAGACAGCACTTTGTTCTTGTCATAAAGGTTCATGTTTCCAGCCAGAGTCAGATCTGAGCCATCCTTCATCCACTTTCTGGTAAAGACAGAGCCAGCAGCATCACAGGTTAAGTTGACAGAGATCCCCTCAATCGTCAGGTTTGTTGTTGGTGTGACAAAAGCACCTGATATTCTTTCTGTTGGGCAAAAGATCATGTGATAAATATGAGAACAGGAACAAACTAACTGAAAATTGACTACTTAAAACAATACAAAAAGAACTTAAGAACAGTTAATCATTGTAAAGGGCAAACATAACTACTGTTTCCTGAATAATGTATACAAAAATTGTCTGACTGTCCACACTGTTATTTTAACATTTGTGGTTTTGAATAACCTATACCTCAGAAATATGAGAGGAACATAACAGCTACATAATATTGAGTTCTTATTCAGTGTTTCAGTTCACACACTGGAAACATAGAAGAAAACTGTTTCATTGAAACCACAAAATTCTTTAACTATTGACTCATGACCTTTGTTATGTAATGTGATTTCCAATTGATCAAATGTAATTGTTTCAAAGTTTTGACCCCAAGTCTTAATATAGCATGACTTCTGTAAACACAACATTGACACAATCACTGTTTAAGCAAACATTAATGTTACACACAGAGGACATACAGAGCAACATTTTGTCGATAGTGTTTTAAGCCCCCAACGTCTCCTTCCAGGAAGCGCTGCGACCGTTGACTTCAAGGCACCTAACCCTAACCTTAACCCTAACCATAAAAACCATTGCCTAATCCTAGTGCCTTACAGGCAGCGTTGCCTGGAAGGAGACGTTGGGGGCTTAAAACACAAATAAATGCAAAATTTAGAGTTGTGTTTCTGTATACCTGGCAAGTGTAAGTCCAACATTCACTGTCCTTTTAGCTTTTATGTCTCCACCAACTCCTAATGGAAAAATCTGTATCTTCAGCTGCTAAATGTTGCTGACCAGCTAGTCGCTTACTTGGTCTGTCTGTCATTTTGCACTGGGCAGGTACAATAGTGTACAGTGGGTTTTGCTGACAACAGCTGCCTGCTACCAAAAACAATGCTATAAGACTGAACCCAACGGTCTATTTTTATATGATCATTTAATATTAAGACACACTGATTTGAGTACATGCCAGTGATGCCGGGTAACGCGTTACTTGTAACGCGTTTCTCTAATCTGACCACTTTTTTCAGTAACGAGTAATCTAACGCGTTACTATTTCCAAACCAGTAATCAGATTAAAGTTACTTTTCCAAGTCACTGTGCGTTACTATTTTTGTCATTTTCCTTAGTAAAAATATATATTGTTTTTGCTTTCTTCTTGCATCTCGGAGAGTGAAGTCACTTATGCGACGACAAGTCACGTTTTCAGCATGTGGACAGTTAACGTGTACCACGCAGCGACACAAACGTAAACAACAATGGAGGGAGGAGAGAGATGCGCGTTTTCTAGCTGGAAATACAGTCACTATTTTGAGTTTGTGTCAGCTAAAGATGGCAATATTAAGGTTCGTTGTACTGGTGGCAACAAAGTGCTATCTAGCTACAAAAATACTACGTCAAATTTGAAGAAACATTTGGAGTCGCAGCACCGCACAGTCAAATTTACAGAGCAAGTCCCGCCAGGTGGTGCAAAGCAGAGAGCAGGAGGTCCCCCACCACCCAAACAACAAAAGCTGGATTTCGGTGCAAAACCAGTAAGTGGGGGAGAGTTGAATAAGTTGGTCGGGCAGTATGTTGTAGAGGAAATGCTGCCTTTAAACACGGTTGACTCGCCTTTGTTTCGTGCAATAATAAACAAGATCCCTACTACTGTCAATGCCGAGTTGCCTCACAGAACAGCTTTGTCACGGTTGTCATTTTTATGTTGAGGCGGCGGGGTGTTGTCAGCAGCTACTGAATGTAACTAATAAAGTAACTTGTAATCTAACTTAGTTACTTTTAAAATCAAGTAATCTGTAAGTTACTTTTTCAAAGTAACTGTGGCAACACTGGTACACGCTTTGCCAATACAGATTACGCAGATGGTCAGTTAAGTGCCATCTGTCGGACCCATCTCATTAAACTATATCCACTAAACTTCTTAAATCAAACTTACCCAGTACAGAGACAGCTGAAGGCTGAGATGTTTCATATCTCAGAGTTTTGTCATTAAAGGCCTGACAGCTGTGGTTCCCACTCTGACTCATCTGAATGTTCATCAGTCTGAGCTCTGGTCCAGTATCAGACAGCAGGTCTCCATTCAGAAACCAGTGAAACAGGGCAGCAGGTTTGGAGACAGCTGAGCACATCAAGGTGACGTTTGAACCTTTGCCATAATATTCTTGTGATGGAGATATTGTCAAATTAATATTTTCTGGGCCATCTATGGTATGCATATGGGGAGTAAAACAAACGGGAAAAAATCCCCAAAAAGTAATATTAGCAGCTTGAAGAAAGTGACATGTAGCTTAGTGTGAAGCATCATTATATCTTCAACTTTGAAGCATCCATTTAGTGCAGCATAAAGAGTATGCACATATACTGTAAGTGAATAACTCACAGCTGATGGAGAGGTTTACTGGATCACTGGTGCCATTACTGACAGGATTAAACACACGACACCTGAATGGTCCCTGGTCATAGCGGGTCACGTTAACTATAGTGAGAGTGGAGCCTCCATCAGTGAGCTGAACTCTGTCACTGGCTGTAACCTCAGAGCTGCCGTTCAGCCAGAGGAAAGAGAGAGAGGATCCAGAGGAGGAGCAGGACAGACGGACAGAGCTGTTGAACTCCACCAAGTCTGCGCTGCTGGCAGTTGCCGTTACATTGGAGACTGGCACTGTGGTTTAAAAACAAAATGGTTTTATATTTGCCCTCACAACAATGGTACAGTAGAAGGAAACACTGCGTGGCTCGGAATTAATCCCACTGAGGTATAAGGCCGGTTACACACTGGATGCGCCGCGCGAGCGTGGCATTTCTGTTGCGTCTCAGAAGCGTGGCCGCTGCGTGGATTTTTCTGTGTCCTACACACCAGAAGCGTGTCTGACGCGGCGCTGCTCCTGCTGCTAGGTACAGGGAGGGCTGATCTCGGGACATAGTGCCGACACATTCAAACTCTGAAAACTGGGTAAGTAGGCTGTCTGTTTATAACAATTTTGTGTAGCTGTAAAGAGCCTATATAGCCTATCTGATGTTGGACCGTCACTCAGAACACACACTACGTTGTTATTGTAGCCTATCCTACCTTTTATATATAGGCGTGTTCGATGTATGGGGAGAAAGTTGTTAAACATAAATATATAGCCTACTGATTTGATTAAAGCAAGACAACGTCGGCAGTATTGACTGCAAAATATGTTACAGAATATTTCGTTCTGTATGACAGGTGCTATATTTGAAAATCTTTTCTCTGAAAGTTTTTATTACATTTATATCTACATTGATGTCAAAACCTAGAGACTTTCACACATCAAGATGTCATTTGCTGCAGATGTGCCTGCTAGAAATAGAACCGACGCCTATTTTTCACGCGAGACGCGAGCGTGTTGGAAGCGTTTCCATGCAAAATAGAATAGGAAAATATGTTTATATGTCATTTAGACACAAATGCATATTAATAAATGACATCTTGATGTTTGAAAGTCTCTAGGTTTTGACATCAATGTAGATATAAATGTAATAAAAAATTTCAGAGAAAAGAGTTTCAAATATAGCACCGGTCATACAGAACGAAATATTCTGTAACATATTTTGCAGTCAATACTGCCGACGTTGTCTTACTTTAATCAAATCAGTAGGCTATATATTTATTTCTGTGATAATCATCCCAATAACAATCCATGGAGCGGCGGTGGTGTGGCTATGTCCTCCAGAGGACAGGTCACGTCACGTCTTGAAGTTTATTCTCCCCTAAAAAAAACAGTAGTGCGGTAGTAGCTGTTAGCTGCTAGCTGCCCTCCGGTGAGTGTATTCAGCCAGGCTTCTGTGATAATCATCCCATTAACAATCCACGGAGCGCCCGGGGGTCTGGTGGATGTCCTGGATAGGACAGATCATGCCTTCGCAGCGATATAGATATAGATATATATATATATATATATATATATATATATATATATATATATATATATATATATATATATATATATATATATATAAAATGTTAAATCTAAATGTTAAATATATATCTAAATGTTAAATGTAAATGTTATATCTAAATCTAAATGTTAAATTTATATCTAAATGTTAAATCTAAATATTATATCTAAATCTTAAATATATATCTAAATAGTATATCTAAATCTAAATCTTAAATATATATCTAAATGTTAAATCTAAATCTTAAATATATATCTAAATATTATATCTAAATCTAAATCTTAAATATATATCTAAATGTTAAATGTTAAATCTAAATGTTATATCTAAATGTGTCGCAAAGTGTAAAGCTAAATATTTAGAAAATATTCAAATCCCCAAGGAAACCACGGCCACTGCAGTGGCTTCAAATCGCGCTGCACAAAAGGTCAATTCTGATTGGCTGTTTGTCTCCAATTAGATCGCAAGTAGCAGGAAACACATCTTAGCTTAGCTACATGTGGCTATAGTGTGACAGGCCTACTGCTGTTCAGTCTCGCATTGCGAGACCTAGCTAACTTAGCTAGTTACAGTGCTGCGAGGCCTGTTCAGAGGACATATCGGCTGCAGTGTGTGAGCTAGATTGCTTGTGAAGGATGAGTCAAACTAACGTTAAACACACAAGGAGATATGAGTCAAACAAAACAACGGCATTATTACACACAAATATTAAGACATTTCTGTGATATAAGTCAATAATACAAAATACTGACTGAAATGTGTTTTAATCCAGTAACATTAGTCGAACAGCTCCACTGTAGTCAGTATTTACCTACTGGTATTGACTGAAACTTGCGGTGCACTGCAGTGGGCGTGGTTTCCTTGGGGATTTGAATAATTTCTAAATATTTAGCTTTACACTTGGCGACACATTTAGATATAACATTTAGATTTAACATTTAACATTTAGATATATATTTAAGATTTAGACATAATATTTAGATATATATTTAAGATTTAGATTTAACATTTAGATATATATTTAACATTTAGATTTAAGATTTAGATTTAGATATATTTAGATAGATAGATAGAGATATTATATCTTATAATTTCTGTCTCAAATGTGAGGAAAATGCGCTAAATGTGAGGAAAGTGAGCTAAATGTTGAAAATTCATCAGCTAAAAAATTGTAACCAAACTTTTACATTCGGCACCCCATAGCTGTACACACTCACCGGAGGGCAGCTAGCAGCTAAAAGCTACTACCGCACTACTGTTTATTTTAGGGGGGAATAAACTTCAAGGCATGACGTGACCTGTCCTCTGGAGGACATAGCCACACCACTGCCGCTCCATGTAAGACAACGTCGGCAGTATTGACTGTTATTGGGATGATTATCACAGAAGCCTGTCTGAATACACTCACTGGACTGCAGCTAGCAGCTAACGGCTATCAGCTAGCAGGGCAAGCTAACTACCGGCAGGATCGATACAAGGACCAGGGTAGGTGAATTTAAACAATGTCTGAGTTGAAAACGCATCTTGTTGACATGTAAGGGCCCTGTTCATGTGGCACAGACATATTAATTGCATTTTGTGTCTGTTAAGAGGCACAAAGGCACTCTAAAACTTTCCCCGACCACTGCCGTTTTAGCTCAGGGAACGCTTGTACATGTAGCTGCAGCTTCTCCGTGTTACCTGCACTGATTCGGGTCGGGGGTTTTTTCTATCGAAAGTACTCGCGTAGCTATAGCGATCAAGATTAATGTAAAAATTGGCCGGAATTCTCCTTTAAGTTTAACAACTCTCCCCATACGTCTAACACGCCTATATATAAAGGGTAGAATAGGCTACAATAACAACGTAGTGTGTGTTCTGAGTGACGGTCCAGCTACAAAAAATTGTTATAAACAGACAGCCTACTTACCCAGTTTTCAGAGTTTGAATGTGTCGGCACTATGTCCCGAGATCAGCCCTCCCTGTACCTAGCAGCAGGAGCAGCGCCGCGTCAGACACGCTTCTGGTGTGTAGGACACAGAAAAATCCACGCAGCGGCCACGCTTCTGAGACGCAACAGAAATGCCACGCTCGCGCGACGCATCCAGTATGTAACCGGCCTAACAATGATACAAACACCAAAAAGGTATTTGGGGCTTTTTACAAACACGCAGTAATGGCTGTAACCTTAGAGCTGCTGTTCAGCCAGAGGAAAGAGAGAGGATCCAGAGGAGGAGCAGGACAGACTGACAGAGCTGTTGAACTCCACCAAGTCTGTGGTGTTTAAAGTTACCAAAACATTGGCAACACGCGCTGTGGGTGGAAAACACAGTGGTTTTATACTGGCCACCTTTCTTGCCTAAGAAAGGGAACATTGTTCAGTAGAGGGGAGAAATGTCGAGAGTGGGAATTGTTGTGGTTGTGTATTTTTCTGTTGCTTTTATTATGTTTTCTGTATGTTTTTGTATATCTATTCGGTACATTTGTTACCTGTTTGTATATTTCTGTTGCCTTGTTTGAAGATTTCTGTATGTATCTGGTTTTATTTATTTCTGTTGTGTACATTTCGGTTTACTTATTTCCCTGTTCATTGTGTAGATTTCTGTTTACCCCGTTTTGACTGTGTTCTGTTCTCTGTGTATATTTCTGTTTCCTGTTTTATTTTGATAGTCTGTTTTCTGTCTTGTCTTGTCTAGTTTTACTTTCTGTTTTCCCGCCTTGTCTGATTGTCCTGCCCCGCCCTGATGTGTTTCACCTGTTGTTTCACCTGTTGTCTCACCTGTTCCTGGTTTGCTCGTTTCCTAGTGTATTTAGCCTCTGTGTTTCCCCTTGTCCTTTGTCAGAGTGTTTTGTATCTCCTCCCGGTCAGTTCGTGCTTTCCTGTCTCTGCTCCCTGTATTCCCTGTTCTTGTTTTTTGCACGTTGGACCTTTTTGCCTGTTGCCTTCAGGACTTCCTCTGTTGTTTGCTCCCCTCATTTTTGTCCAATAAAACCTCTGAGTTTAACCATCTCCTGCTTGCCTACCTCTACCTGCATTTGGGTCCTCGATTCGCCGCCACTCATCACAGGAATGCTACTATGTTAATGATACTATGAGTAATCGTGGCTTTAAACAAAGGTTTGTATGTGAGTTAGACATATTCATGTAGTCCAGAGAATGTGAATTTACCCGTGATCATGCAGTTATTGTTTTTTAAAGTTTACGTTTATATTGATGGTCTTTCATTTGAACGTTTTACAACGGTGAGGCATAGAGTATCAGTCATGACTGTCACCAGATTACTCGGCATGTTTTATTATATCTTATCTTATTCGTTGCCTAGTGCTTGGTGCAATATTTAACCAGTGTTGGCTGACCTTGCCAGTTAATCTTGCCCAATTAGCCAGAACCACACTGACCATAGAAATACAAGAGTTGAACTTTTTGTTAGCCTATGAATCAGACTGAACAGCTCTGATTGGACAAATTAGAGATGTGAAAGGTGATATAGTCTGTGACCAGACTAGATTACTGTAAAGCTATTGCAGTTATAACAAATGTGTATTTATTATTATCTTTAATGTGTGTGTTAGTTGTATCTGCTTGCTACAGATGTTGCTGTGCTACTGGCATCTCCAGGAAGTGATTTTTCTATGACCTCAGATTTTTCATTCTGAGCCTCAGTTGTCTCTGTACAAACACAAATTTCAGATGCTTCTTAATGCAAACGTATGAAGAGTAAGTATTGTTTC
Source organism: Sander lucioperca (assembly GCF_008315115.2). Classification (NCBI taxonomy): domain Eukaryota; kingdom Metazoa; phylum Chordata; class Actinopteri; order Perciformes; family Percidae; genus Sander; species Sander lucioperca. Next base: position 2,967,622 of record NC_050182.1, on the reverse strand, counting down.
TTTATGTTCCACAATTGTTTAGCACACCTTTTTATATTTTAGAAAGATTTTGTCTGATACTATCTTAGGTACTTCCCATCTTTTCTATCCATATTTACTGACGCAAAACCTTTCATTCAAACTTACCCAATACAGAGACAGCTGCAGGCTGCGATGTTTCAGATCTCAGAGTTTTGCTGTTAAAGGCCTGACAGCTGTAGTCCCCACTCTGACTCATCTGAATGTTCATCAGTCTGAGCTCTGGTCCAGTATCAGACAGCAGGTCTCCATTCAGAAACCAGTGAAACAGGGCAGCAGGTCTGGAGACAGCTGAGCAGGACAGGGTGATGTCTGACCCTTCCACATGGTATTCTTGTGATGGAGATATTGTCAAATTAATATTTTCTGGGCCATCTGAATGTGGGGGGGAAAACAGCAACAAGTTAGTATGCACAACTGCATTATCACACATCAAGTCATCAGAAAAAACCTCTGTATAATGTAACAGAACAGCCCAGCTAACTCACAGCTGATGGAGAGGGTTATTGGATCACTGGTGCCATTACTGACAGGATTGGACACACGACACCTGAATGGTCCCTGGTCGTAGCGAGTCACCTTAACTATAGTGAGAATGGAGCCTCCATCAGTGAGCTGAACTCTGTCACTGGCTGTAACCTCAGAGCTGCTGTTCAGCCAGAGGAAAGAGAGAGAGGATCCAGAGGAGGAGCAGGACAGACGGACAGAGCTGTTGAACTCCACCAAGTCTGTGCTGCTGGCAGTTGCCGTTACATTGGAGACTGGCTCTGTGAATGAAAAAGAAAAGGTTTCCAATTTGCCCCAAACTAAGAAAGGTATAATAGAAGGAAACACTGCAGTGGCTGGGAATAAATCTCATGTTTATGAGATGTTGAGTATTCATGGCTGCACATTGAACACTTCTGCCACTACAAAAAAGCGTCTAATGACAACAATATTAAAACTATAAAGGTTATAAAATGCTTTTCACAAAAGAGGGAAATTTCATCTTTGTTATTATGTATTTAACTAGCACTGTTTCAGGCTGTACTTTTTGTGGTTGCTCTGTAGAATAAATTTTAAATATAATGTCCAATTTAACACCATCAGAAAGTATAACCATAAAACTCAATGTCTCTGATACAGTCTCAACAAAAGCTAAATATGTACAGACTGTACAGGTGCACCCAAAAACTGTGAACTCAGTGTATCCTTTATATGTTTTTTAAACATATTGTTGATAGCAGGGCTTACAGTTACACAACTTAAAATAGAACTCTTGCTTATCGTCATCAGTGGCCAAGTAAAATTACCAAAGCCTTTATTATAATGCAGTTATTGGAAGACTTTAAATGTCATTATCAGTGAGAAACCATCCCATCATGTACACAGTGAAGTAATTTGAGCCTGAAAGTTTATTCTTCACCTGGAAAAAGTTTGACAAAAAAAAGAAATGGCCCACTTACTTTTTATTTATTCTATTTATTTTGTCTTAGTATTGTGTAATTATAATGTTATGTAATAAAAATCTGAATTCTGGTCTCAGTATAAATCTGATTTGAAACCACTAAACACAATTATTTTGCTGAAACATTTATTTCTTCCTAATTTTTTACACATAGGCCTAATCTTTACTCAGCACTGAAAGAGATGTCAAACATTTGCTCACCAAGTACTTTCAGTGTTGTGCTCCCTGCCTCCACTGATTCTCCATCTGGAACGATGCTCACACTGTATTCTCCACTGTCATTAAGAGCCAGATTCCTGAGCTCCAGAGATCCAGTAGACATGAAGAAGGTGATCCTGCCTTCATACTCTGGTCCAGTTTTGTTTACACTACTGGAAGTGATTATATTTTTAGTACCAAATGTCCAGACCACTGATAGAAATGGTTTGTCTGATGGAGTCAGTGTTGTAGTAAACATCACTGTCGCGCCAACAGCTGCGTTTAGAGGACCGTCTGGCAACACACCAGCTCCTTTGGTTAAACCTGGAGGAGATAGTTACATTACAGGTCTGAGAAGGATTGTTATAAGTTAAAGACATTCTCAATTGGCCACTGGAAAATTATCCTTGATCACAATCCAAAAGAAAAACATATTTTCATTAAAACTATAATCAGTATAGATGTAGATGTCTATCAATAGAAAACAACAAACAATTAAGTAAAAGAGGTTCTTAATCATAAACATTTGAAGAGAATGACATTTTGGCCAGCAGCTTTCTTTACTATTTTTTAATCTAACTAAACAAATTGAAACAGACATTTATATATTCCCTAGACTACATGCAAAACGGGTAACTATAAATAAATAAAAATTCAGCAATTATAGTACATTTTATAGTAATTTACGCATATAAGCTGCTATCCATGCTGCTATCTAGTCACAAAAGCATGGATAGCAGCCCTAAATCAAAACAAAATGACTTTTAAAGTATTGAAAGTGTATTTAAACATCAAAAGCAGAAGACGACAAAAGTTTTAAAATCAAGACTCTTACCTGCAAACGCCGCAGAGACAACACAAAGTAAAGGTAAAATATCCATTGATCTATCTCTGTGAGGTATAACCAGCTGAGGAAATGACACCCATCAAACTTTGACTGCCTTAATAAATGTGAGCCTCCGGCAGCTCTAATTATGAGTCAGTAAATGCAGAACTACCTACGTGTTGAGTTACAAAGTGTGTTTGCATAATGAGATAAACACAGTGAAGCTGCAGTCATGTTCTAAAGCTGAAAGACGTTGCCCTCTAGCGGTGTAAATGTGTTTATTGACATACAGATGGATGATGAAGAGATATGAATACTACTGTGGTTTTAATAATCCCACAAGCAACAGGTGATTTAGTAAACGGAGTATATTTTGGTTAGGCTATTTAACTCAAGACACATTCAAAAGCCTTTAGACTAAGAAATAAAAGACTACTAGCATATTATATAAGTCCATAAATGTATCAGTTAGTTGTATATATATATGTCAACCTCATAGTGGCACTAGAGGAAAAGTCAGAGCATCACCAAAGTCAGATGTTTTCTCTGGGCGCCATGAAGGTCTGTGCAAAAATGTAAACTTACAATTTCATAGTAATAGTAACAGTTGTTGATTTTTTTGTTTGTTCCAAAATAGTGGACCAGACAACCGATAGACCGGCATTGCCATCGAGCCTCTAGCATGGCTAAACACACCTATAACAATAAAACTACAATATGTAGAAACACACAGTACGACTTTACACTTGCAGTACAGGATACTGTGTTAGTTAATCAAATCATTTGCGAACAATGGTTGTGTTTTGCCATCAGGAACCTGAGGAGACAAAAGTATCACTTTTCATGTTGTCGCTTTAGAGCAAAAAATCCAAAATAAGGCCACTCTGAATAAACCCCTGAATGTTTACTCATTTTAAACTGTGATAGTTGTTGCTGTTTGAGCATAATACAAACAGAACTCCTTCACAAAAAGTCAGTTTTTAATTCATTACTAATGATATTTCCTAAAGTTGCTTGTTGCATACATTGTTAATGATTAACATGGTGAAAAGCAGTGGGTAAGTGAACCTTTCAGAGGTATGAGGATGGGACAACCCCCACTGCACAGTACTTCCTTGTTCTACTTTCATATATTGATATCAGCATACATTATTTTAAAATTAGCAAAGGCAAAGTGAAGGAGTGTGATCACTCTTTTCCTCCTCTGATACTGCAGATACAATGGAAATAGCTGTGATACACTTCATCCTGCTGGGAGTGATCTCAGGTGAGCTCTTACCACTAGATACAGCCGATAAAAGGATTTATTCACTTATTTATCAAAATGTAGCCATTAATTATTGATGCTTAACAGTGTCAGAAAGAGTTGGGAGATAACTACAAATGGTTTGTACAATTTTGTTCAAATAGGATGGTACAATAGGAGCTTCTCAGCGGTAGTAATATCAATGCATTTACACAATAGTTCAGTATGCAGATTCTGTGGATGAATATATCCCTGTTAGCTGGCAACTTGTGAAATACCAATATCAAATGAAGCCACTTAACAAAAATATCTAAACCACAATGCAGCACCGAAAAAATGCCAGAATGCAATACATTTAGTGTAGTGTAACACTGCATTCTGCTCTCAGACCTTTCTGTATCATGGAATTTTGTTTGATAAGTCTAAATAATTTCTACTACTGTCATCATAAAATGAAGTCTTTTCCGAACTCCAACAAGTGGAGCCCAGTACTTCCATCGCACATCAAATGTTGTTGCAGCACACACTGTTTCACAGTATGAGTACTATAAGAACAGGTATCAGAAAATACATACAGAAGAAGCACAGCCGCTATACTGTATACATATATTACAGGATTATACATTATAGGAAAAGTCACCAGTCTTAAAAAAAATCTGTTAAAAAATGACTTACTAGTAAATAATATATTTATAAAGGGAAGTCATTCCAAGTGAGTTTGCTCTCCACTAGGAAGCAATTCCCCCATATTTATTTATGTTTCTTACACTGTTGGATTGTTTAATTTTCAGTGGGAAGAAATACATTTCCTCACATTAGGGGTTGAAGAAGACACTTAATGGCTTTTCTGACAACCTGCTGTGTAAACATGTCAGCTAATTTAGCTGGTTAGCAATTTAACAATCACCTTACAGTAACTTTATTCAGAGGTTTTTGCTTAAAAAAAAACTATAAAGCTACAACTGAGCTATGAAAAGAGTTTGTCACGTTTGTGAGTCTGTGTAGTGTTTCCTGTTTTATTTTGGAGTATTCTGTTTTCTCCCTAGTCTTTTCTAGTTTTACTTCCTGCCTTGCGTTTCCTGCCCCCAACTGCTCCTTCCAGGCAGCGCTGCGACCGCTGCCTCCAAGGCACATAACCCTAACCTTAACCCTAACCATGACCAGTGCCTAATCCTAGTGCGTTAGAGCCGTTGGGGGCAAAAAACACCGATAAACGTTTCCTGCCTTTGCGATTGTCTGCCCAGCCCTAATGTGTTTTACCTGTTCCTGATCCCTTGTGTCACCTGTCCCTTGTTAACCTCATTATCCTGTGTATTTAGTCTCTGTGCTTTCTTTGTCTCTTGTCGGATCATTGTTCTGTTCTGTGCTTCTCTTGTCTGGTCTGGTATGTTTGTCGGTGTTCCAGTTTGTTTCCGTGTTCCTGGTCATTTGTACTCCTCAGTATTTTGGAAACATATTTTGCCCGTTTCTTCATAACACTTTTTGTTGTACCTTTTGCTTAATTAAATCTTTGAACGCTACAGTGCTCCGTCTTCTCTGCTTTTGGGTCCAAGCTTCGCCTCCCCCGTGACAGAGTTATGATTAGGGGTGTAACGATACATGTATTCGTATTGAACCGTTCGGTACGAGGCTTTCGATTAGGTACGCATTACGAACCGAACGATTCGTTGAACTAATCCTATTTCATTTAGAAAAAAAGAGCTTAAATTGTGTGAAATATAATGTTCTCAGTGCCGCTGCACTCAACAAGGAAGCCCAAACGACGTAACAGGCAACATGCTGTCTGCCCCTCCCACTCCCAAAGAATAACACTCTACTCCAGTCAGACATGCTACACTGAACTAGCTCGTTGCATTATGGCTAGTAACTTTAATGTGACTATTACCAGACCAGAATTAGAAGATCCTCCAATAACCAACAGGTCTGGCGTTTGGAGCCACTTTGCTTTCCCTGTAAGTTATGAGGGTGATGGCAAGAGAGTGGTGGATAAAAAAATAACGGTATGTCGAATCTGCTACCCGAGAATAGGCTACACCAGTGGGAATACTACAAACATGTCAACTCATTTACGCCGACATCACCTCAGTGTGTCAATAACTGGAACTAGACGAAAACAAGAAGCAACACACACGCTACAAACTATCCCCGCAGCAATTTCCAACTGATTCAAACAGGACAATAGACATCACTGCGGCGATTGGTACATTTATAGCCGTGGATATGAGACCCTACTCTGTAGTGGAAAACGCAGGTTTTATGAACATGGTTAAAGTAATTAAGCTCCGTTACACTAATTCTTCACGAGCCCATTTCAGCCAGACCGTATTTCCTGCTTTGTACAAAAAACAAAAGCCCAAATAGAGAACCAATTGTCCAAAGCACCAGCTGTTACTCTGACAGCAGACAACTGGACGTCAAGGGCTACACAAAGCTACCTGACTGTAACATGTATATTTTTATAAGGGGCTGTTTTTGTTTTATATGCTGCTAAGAAGACACCCCAGGAGATGGGTCAAATATAGCTCTGTCATTGTTCAAAGTATAAAAGATCATACTTTATGTTAGTTTTAATAAATAAAACAATTGTACAAATCATGTAAATTTCTCTGGCATTTCTTTCTTTTTGCTGTATCGAAAACGTACCAAACCGTGACACCACTGACTCGTATTGAACAGAACCGTGAATTTTGTGAACCGTTACACCCCTAGTTATGATGCTTCTCTGTGCATACTAGAGATAACAGGTAATTGTTTTGTCTACTGCAGTTTTATGTTTTGTGAACCTGACCTTGAGCTGAAATATGATTTAAAATTAAGATTTAAACTCTCTCCTCCAGGTTTAACCAAAGGAGCTGGTGTGTTGCCAGACGGTCCTCTAAACGCAGCTGTGGGAGCAACAGTGATGTTTACTACAACACTGACTCCATCAGACAAACCATTTCTATCAGTGGTCTGGACATTTGGTACTAAAAATATAATCACTTCCAGTATTGTAAACAAAACTGGACCAGAGTATGAAGGCAGGATCACCCTCTTCATGTCTACTGGATCTCTGGAGCTCAGGAATCTGGCTCTTAATGACAGTGGAGAATACAGTGTGAGCATCGTTCCAGATGGAGAACCAGTGAAGGGAGGGAGCACAACACTGAAAGTACTTGGTGAGCAAATGTTTGACATCTCTTTCAGTGCTGAGTAAAGATTAGGCGAAGAAAAAAATAATAATAATAGCAAAATAACTGTGTTCAGTGGTTTCAAATCAGATTTATACTGAGACCAGAATTCAGATTTTTATTACATAATAACATTATAATTACACAATACTAAGACAAAATAAATATTTAAAAAACTCTGAAATGTGGTTAAAAGTAAGTGGACCATAAGTGAATATTTCTTTTTTTGTCAAACTACTGTTTTTCCAGGTGAAGAATAAACTTTCAGGCTCAAATTACTTCACTGTGTACATGATGGGATGGTTTCTCACTGATAATGACATTTAAAGTCTTCCAATATCTGCATTATAATAAAGGCTTTGGTAATTTTACTTGGCCACTGATGACGATAAGCAAGAGTTCTATTTTAAGTTGTGTAACTGTAAGCCCTGCTATCAACAATATGTTTAAAAAACATATAAAGGATACACTGAGTTCAGTTTTTGGGTGCACCTGTACAGTCTGTACATATTTAGCTTTTGTTGAGACTGTATCAGAGACATTGAGTTTTATGGTTATACTTTCTGATGGTGTTAAATTGGACATTATATTTAAAATTTATTCTACAGAGCAACCACAAAAAGTACAGCCTGAAACAGTGCTAGTTAGATACATAATATCAACAAAGATGAAATTTCCCTCTTTTGTGAGAAGCATTTTATAACCTTTATAGTTTTAATATTGTTGTCATTAGACGCTTTTTTGTAGTGGCAGAAGTGTTCAATGTGCAGCCATGAATACTCAACATCTCATTATAAACATGAGATTTATTCCCAGCCACTGCAGTGTTTCCTTCTATTATACCTTTCTTAGTTTGGGGCAAATTGGAAACCATTTTCCTTTTCATTCACAGAGCCAGTCTCCAATGTAACGGCAACTGCCAGCAGCACAGACTTGGTGGAGTTCAACAGCTCTGTCCGTCTGTCCTGCTCCTCCTCTGGATCCTCTCTCTCTTTCCTCTGGCTGAACAGCAGCTCTGAGGTTACAGCCAGTGACAGAGTTCAGCTCACTGATGGAGGCTCCATTCTCACTATAGTTAAGGTGACTCGCTACGACCAGGGACCATTCAGGTGTCGTGTGTCCAATCCTGTCAGTAATGGCACCAGTGATCCAATAACCCTCTCCATCAGCTGTGAGTTACTAACCTACATGCTCAGCTCTTTATCTGACAACATCTGAATGCGAACAGAGACAGAGAGTTTAGATTATTGTCGGATTAGTGAGAAGTGTAATTGCCTGGTTTGTTTGTCTTTTTGTTCCTCCATGGGTTTTACAAATGATTAGAAACACATTTTTCAACGTAACATAATACAATACAATATCACTGCAAACTACAGCACAGTGTGGACTTTATTATCAAGTCAATTTAATTTAGAAAGTGTTTATTGCTGGGCTGTTCTGTTACATTACATCATACAGAGGTTTTTTTTCTGATGACTTGATGTGTGATAATGCAGTTGTGCATACTAACTTGTTGCTGTTTTCCCCCCCACATTCAGATGGCCCAGAAGATATTAATCTGACAATATCTCCATCACAAGAATACCATGTGGAAGGGTCAGACATCACCCTGTCCTGCTCAGCTGTCTCCAGACCTGCTGCCCTGTTTCACTGGTTTCTGAATGGAGACCTGCTGTCTGATACTGGACCAGAGCTCAGAATGATGAACATTCAGATGAGTCAGAGTGGGAACCACAGCTGTCAGGCCTTTAACAGCAAAACTCTGAGATCTGAAACATCTCAGCCTTCAGCTGTCTCTGTACTGGGTAAGTTTGAATTAAGAAGTTTGGTGGATATAGTTTAATGAGATGAGTCCGACAGATGGCACTTAACTGACCATCTGCGTAATCTGTATTGGCAAAGTGTGTATTCAAATCAGTGCGTCTTAATATTAAATGACTATATAAAAAGAGACAGTTGGGTTCAGTCTTATAGCATTGTTTTTGGTAGCAGGCAGCTGTTGTCAGCAAAACCCACTGTACACTATTGTACCTGCCCAGTGCAAAATGACAGACAGACCGAGTTAGCAACTAGCTGGTGAGGAAAGTGCAACATTTAGCAGCTGAAGAGATGGATTTTTCCATTAGGAGTTGGTGGAGACATAAAAGCTAAAAGGACAGTGAATGTTAGACTTACACTTACCAGGTATACAGAAACTCTAAATGTTGCTCTGTATGTCCTCTGTGTGTAACATTAATGTTTGCTTAAACAGTGATTGTGTCAATGTTGTGTTTACAGAAGTCATGCTATATTAAGACTTGGGGTCAAAACTTTGAAACAATTACATTTGATCAATTGGAAATCACATTACATAACAAAGGTCATGAGTCAATAGTTAAAGAATTTTGTGGTTTCAATGAAACAGTTTTCTTCTATGTTTCCAGTGTGTGAACTGAAACACTGAATAAGAACTCATTATGTATCTGTTATGTTCCTCTCATGTAGATGATATTTCTGAGGTATAGGTTATTCAACACCACAAATGTTAAAATAACAGTGTGGACAGTCAGACAATTTTTGTATACATTATTCAGGAAACAGTAGTTATGTTTGCCCTTTACAATGATTAACTGTTCTTAAGTTCTTTTTGTATTGTTTTAAGTAGTCAACTTTCAGTTAGTTTGCTCCTGTTCACATATTTTTTCATTTGTCACATGATCTTTTGCCCAACAGAGAGAATATCAGGTGCTTTTGTCACACCAACAACAAACCTGATGATTGAGGGGATCTCTGTCAACTTAACCTGTGATGCTGCTGGCTCTGTCTTTACCAGAAAGTGGATGAAGGATGGCTCAGATCTGACTCTGGCTGGAAACATGAACCTTTATGACAAGAACAAAGTGCTGTCTTTTAACAGCCTTAAATCAACAGACAGTGGGGAATATTCCTGTAAAATCAGCAACCCCCTCAGTAACGATGAAGCTAAATACACCATGGTTGTGATCTGTAGGTAACAAACTGTACATTTACTGTTCAAAATTATGAGCATCGTAAACAACAGTGTAGCCTACTACTGTAACTGTTTTTAGATTTTTAAGTCAATTATTAGTCAATATCAACGACATTTCATTTCCGAGATTGTTCAGGTGTCCGTTACCTTCCGCTTTCCCTGGTGGATTTATGAGGACTATGCAGTCCAGGATTTCGTGATGTCGCAATCACAACAACTCACGCGAATTCAACCAATCACCGTGAATGTGGTGCGACTCGCAATTTTGACCAATCACCGCAACTTTTCCGCAAATTTTACCAATAACCGGAGTTTCCCGCAACTTCAACTAATCACAGCAGTCCCACGTGCCAGACTTTGTATAAGTATGTGACAGTATGTGATATTGATATGAAGACGAGACGTGTGTGACTCGAACATCTCACATTTACCAACAAAACGTACAACGAAAGACAAAACATTTTAGACTGTTCTGCAAGGTTATTATAGTTTTTATTTTTATTTCGTTTTGACATTTTGTTTTCAAATTCAGTTCAGTTTTAATTCGTTTTTAAAGCGGGTTTGCTAGTTTAGTTTAGTTTTTATTTTTTGAAAATGCTTAGTTTTAGTTTAGTTTTTATTAGTTTTAGTCTTTTTTGTAATATGGGTTATTTGTCGGGGGATTCAAAAAGGTCAGAAAAAGTATTGTGTAATAACTCAACAAAAACAACATACAATTTTAGAAATATGTATTCACAATGTATTCAACAATAACACCAGTAAATAAAATGTAGCCTACATATGGTCATAAATATGTAAACAGTCTACACAAGACGCAGTATGTGCAAAATGTGTAAGTGACGTGTTCCAGGAAAAAAACCTAAATAGCCAACAGACTAAAGAAGACATACATGAACAGGTTGAACTTGAACTTTGGTTTGAGTAAAGTGGCGAAATTTTTGAAGTCAATCGAGTCACACAGTTGTGTAGACACCCCAGTATCAATCCACATATTAACCCACGCTTCCTCCCGCTTTTGGTGTTCCTGCGTATTTACTAACCAGCAGCAGCTGTCAGGTCACCGGTGAAAGCCTTCCTGTAGTGTTCTCTGTCCTGCTGCAGCTGGCCACGTTGTACCCATACATCCATGCCCTGTACCCATACATCACACCGTAACGTTACCGGGGTTAGCTTCTGTATCGGGGAAAGGGGGCTTTGCGTTCTTCTTTACCTTGTTAAGGTAAGCTAGGTTAGCCTCCTAGCTTGTGTGCGCTTCTCAAATGTACTTTCAAATTCGTGGGATTTTTCCCTGTAATAAATTGACAACATATTTTACCACCTTCCACTGCAAGGTGCTTTTATCTGACACAGTCATAATCAAATAGGACTGCCTCTTTCTTCCGACTTTCGGTACTGCTATGATGCCAGGCGAGAGGCACGGAGCCACGGACATGTTGTGTTCAATTTGACATGGAATTGCGGAATTTCTGGGTACCCAGTCGGAAACTATACATGTCTACAGGAAATGTCATGGTCGGAGAGATAGAACGTTATTTGCTCGATGATCGACAAAGACAAAAACTAACATTTACTCGATAATTTTATTTTAGTTAGTTTTGCAAACAGACATTACAGTTTTAGTTTAGTTATCGTTTTTTATAATGCCTCGTTTTTGTTTTTATTTCAGTTAACGACAATGTTTTTTCCCACCTAGTTTTCATTATTTCGTTATAATCACTTCGTTAACGATTATAACCTTGCCGTCCTGCCAACCTGTATACATTTTAACATCAATGTACGCTGTAACGTTTTTTCACTCTCAAGTCTCTGAAAGCTGCTGCTGTTTCAATCCTGTCAGCTCTCTCCAGTGGGTGGGGCTGCTGCTCAGTTCCCCCTGCGACGCACACACACACACACACACACACACACACACACACACACACACACACACACACACACACACACAAACACACACGGTGGATGCAGGAATAACCGGAGATGAGACGTACAGGATAACCTAAATTGAGGACAACTACGAAGCCAGTCATTTGAGTTTGTGGCAAAACCATTCAGTGCTCGTTTTTCATTTTGTGACTTTCAATTGAATAAAAGGACTACTTTTCCAGTCTTATTTCTTCATTGAAGTTTTCTGTAAAAATAGTGTTAAAATCTTGTCTTGATCCTGTGAACCCAATCTCGTGTCTCGTCTCGTGAGCTGGGTGTCTCGTCCCACCCCTATCAATTATTGAACAAGTTTTTATATTCTTCATTATTTGTGCTGCTGTAAGAACTTTCAAATATTGTTTTTTTCAGATGGCCCAGAACATGTTAAAATCACAGGTCCAAGTGAGATACATTTGGGAGCCTCCTTCACATTAACCTGCTCTGCTGATTCCACACCATCTGCTACTTACACCTGGATACTGAATGGGACAGAGATACATAATTCTGCTGAGTTCACTAAAGACAACGCTGAACTCTCTGACAGTGGCAGCTACACCTGTCAAGCGATGAATAGTATAACTGAGAGAACATCGACTGCAGTCCATGGATTGTCTGTAACAGGTACAGAGATGGTGTTAATTGCAGATTTTGTTGATACTGTTGAATATTGTGATTAACCCACAGTGTCATACCTCTGATAATTTGAAGAGTGGCAGGCTTCCTAAATATGTTTCTTATAGATCCATTCCACCAACTAAATGTGGCAGATTTATTTTAAGTTATGAGACAACAATGGCTTGAAATGCAAAACTCAACATAATTGCCCTTAAAATACAAAGATTACTCCAAAGTTTTACCAGAGATGAGAAGCTGGCTACTAAAGGTTTGGTAACCTCACATCTGTCTAACTCTACACCCCCGGATTTTTTTGCATTTCTAAACTTGTAGTGTTCATCCTGACAAACATACACGTTTAATCATGTAAAGAGTGGCATGCACTTCAAACATATGTTTGATGCTGGTTTTTTTGCACCAACAGGAAGCTAAACTATTTGCTAATGTGCTTGAGCAAATCATTAACTGGTATTACAGTGAGGGCCCTACAGTATTCAGACATATTTAGCATTTACCATAATAAAAACTTGGAAAATAGATAATATTGCAAGGTGAATTTTTTATTTTTTTCTGTTTCATTTCAGACAGGTCTGGAGGTCTTTCAGCTGGTGCCATTGCTGGAATAGTTATCTCGTGTTTAGTAATTGCTTCAGCAGGAGGAGCTGTTGGAGGGTATTATATTCATAAAAAAAAGTACGTGAAAAATAGCCTTCATAGTATTACCAGCCAGAGTTATCTTGCTTTTTTAAAATCGTGAATTAATATGTAACTGACTTTAGATGAACCCTAAATTAACCTTACTCTAATAATCTTACAGTATGTATTAGACTTACTGTAGTCTAAACATTAGACTACAGTTAGAAATGTGGGGTGGTGATGGTGCAGTGGATATAACAAATGCCTTTGGTGTGGGAGACCCGCGTTCGATTCCCACTGTGATACATCAACCAATGTGTCCCTGAGCAAGACACTTTACCTCTAGTTGCTCCAGAGGTGTGCGACCTCTGATAGATAGATAGATAGATAGATAGATAGATAGATAGATAGAGCAATTGTAAGTCGCTTTGGATAAAAGCGTCAGCTAAATGACGTGTAATGTAACATGTTTACATGAATGAAAGCATTAACATATTAACTGGAGGTCAAAAGTCCTTTATAAATTGTTTTTATAAAATATTTCCCAAATATTACCGTAAAGGCCATTTTATAGTCGTATGTAAAATCAACGGCGTAGCCCCGCAGACCCCTCTGCGTCTACGCCGGACCCTACGCCGTAGCCTGACGTGCACCTCTCGAAAAATGTTACTATGCGTCGCAGCGACGCACGTCGCTCGGCCGTGGCTTGGTAGCGTTGCATTTCCCCCGGCTCATTTCCTGGTTCTCCTTCTCCATAAACAACGTGAAATCAAGGAGAGGGTTAACTTTTCCTGCTAAAGATTTCCCACCGTGGTCAGAAAGAACAGGGGAGACACTTTGTTTCTCTCACTATGACTCTAAAGTCGGTACTCGCTCCAAAGTTAATCGCCATCACTCTCTCACTTCTCCCTCGCTCTATCACCCACTCCCCACACACTAGGGTTGCACGACATTGACAGAATGTGATATTGCGATATCGATTATGAATATTGCGATAGATATTAACTTCAATATTTTTAAACATATGTAAAATTACAAAAGTTACAGGAAAACGCATCAAAATAGATTCATAACAAATTAATATAAACCAGTTTTCTTACAACACAAGGTTTATTTCAACTGTCAGTCATATTGGACTGGTCCAACATGAATAAATAAATAAGGACCATGTCTACAGAACAGGACATGTTGTACTGGTTGTACAGTATAAAATATATAAAGAAAACAGGACACAACTTTTCTTTCTCTTCTCTGATTCGTTCCGTTTTGTTGTCTCTATCTATTTCTTCACTTACACTGTCACTCTGTCGAAATATGAACACACGTCAATGGTTCGTTCTAAGGGATTGTCACGTAGTGGACCCGTGCGCTGACGTGCACTAACATGTGCAAGTGGCACATTAACTGGCCAATGAAACCTGATCATTATAGCATTTCAAGCTAGCTCTAAATCAAACACAACTAAGCCACACAGCCAATGGACGGAACGCAGCGCTCCACAAAATAAAAAAAAATATTGCATACTTATTGCGACACTTTCGATATATTGCGATAACAATATTGAGTTGATATATCTTGCACCCCTCGATATAATATTGCGCAAGTGATATTGCGATAACAATATTGAGTCGATATATCTTGCACCCCTACCACACACACACATGCCGGCTCGATGCACACACCAAGTATAAACATCAGGCCACTTACGTAGGCTACGACGAGAGCTCTGCGTGGAGCCTCCGCACAACTGTAAAACGGCCTTAACACACAACATAGGTTACAGTTGGCCGAATTTCAACAATGCTTTTATTTCTAATATTTAGAATCAACAACAAAGCTCCGCCACATTCTGATAATAAAGGTTAGTATTTATTTTAGCTAACTTTATCCTACACTTAGACAATCATGAATACAACAAAGTCAAAATGAAGAACTACATTATCTCACTATTATACAAATTGTACCTATACATAATCAGATTTAACAAAACTATTTTTTGCCTAGAAAAAGAAGAAAATGTGTATGAGAACACTTCAGAAGTATATGAGAACTTGTAAAATCAACGATCTAATTTCCCTTTAAAAGGTGAGTTTTTAATTAATTCTTCCTATTTAGTGAAAAATGATTCATGTTTTTTGAAGGGAAAAGCACCCATTGGTTGTAATATTATATTATTATTATAATAAATAACTTTAGTTTACGTGAAAAGCCTACTATAGGCCAACGATTACTGACCGACAGTTGATTATCACATACAGTAGAGTTGATCAAAGCTGTGACATGTCCCTCCTTTTCACTTCTTGTCCAGCAGATGATCAGAAAATGAGCAAACTTGAAACATCATAACCAGCCTGAAGAAAAGAAAATATTAATGAATGTCAATATTTGTTTTTAGTTGACACATTTTCTCTGCTACCTTTAGTTTATAGTGACATTTCTTCGACCCCAAAATAAAGAGCTAATATAGAATAAAGAGCTCCATAGGGCTGGAGTTTGATGATAATTCTCTAAGAGTTTGACACTCTGAGTCCTTTTGTAACGTGATGTATTGTTAATATAAAAAATATTTATTTGAAAATAGATTTTCTGCCTTTTTGCATGTAAAGTAAAACATAATAATGTTGCAGCTATTAAACAGTGGTGAATGTGTTTTTTAATTTGATTCTGATGTTTATATAATTGAAGCAATGAAATTGCCTCCGCCAAGGAGGTTATGTTTGGTTCAGTTTGACATTTGTTTGTTTGTTGGTTTGTTTGTCTGTCAGCAAGTTTACGGAAAAACTACTGGCCCGATTTTTAATGAAACTTGGTGGATAGGTTTAGCGTGGGCAAAGGAAAAATCCATTACATTATGGAGCAGATCCAATTCACGGGAAAGATACACAAATTATGATTCACTTTCATTAATATTGCGAGAACGCGTTTGTGCTGCATTCATGTGGTGTTGGAACAACTGGAAGAAATATTTCCCGACGGGGAACATTCAGACTGCATTAACATTGTGAGATAGGGCATACCTTGTCGGAGGTCTGCGCTCTCAGAGTGCCCTTCTAGTTTTTTATGCATTTTGTTTACTTTGTGAATTTAAGTGTATATCTAATGCTTGTTTTATTTTCCTGATCTCCTACTGTGTCTAACCACAACATTCTAAACGAAAATGGAAACATATTGGGTTGAGATAAGACATTATGGAGAAGATATGTAAAACAAGATACATCAAAATAAAAAATGTTTTTATTGAAAACTGCCAACTGTGGAAATAAGGGCTTAGAGTTGATAGTATTTTAATAAAGCTGTATATTGTATACTTTAATTAAAATGTTTATGTTTTACTAAAATTGTGCCTCTGGAGTTTACTCAGTGAAAGCTAATTAACTAGAGCTAATAGACTGAGAGTACTCTTTATAAATGCCGTGCTATGGCAGCTGTAATTAGATGACTGCTGTTCAACTGAAAATCTTCCAAAGTGCTGAGTTGCAAAATGTCTGAATATTGAGATATGTCCTTTGAAGCTGCATTATGCTGCCCTCCTGTGGTGTAACTTGTTCTGGCACTATGGTGGAAAAAAGATGTTGAGCAAAGTGTTATTGATGTGATTTACTGAGCAGGATATCTTCCTGGAAGTTTAACTCTCCCTGAAGCTAGAACAGGGAATAAGCAACGGTTTAAGACACAATCAAATCTTAGTAAGGTACGAGTTAACGAGTTAATATGCGTTAAATAGCAATAGATTAAATAAGCTCACGTTATGAATGGTAAACAATCTGTAACTTTACTCATACATACTGTAAAAGGGTAGAAGTGAGATGAGCAAGTGTCTAACTTTGGTTTCAGTTGCAACTTAGTTGAAGTGGTATTTGGTAGGCAAGGACAAGTTGTTTAAGGGTGCTTTCACACCTATAGTTCGGTACAATCCAGTCAGTCAGATTCGGGGGTGAAGTTGCAACATTGTTGCATTTTTCATTTGGTTTAGTATCCAAGCTAAATTCATAGACCCTTTTGGTCTCAGAAATAATGGAGCAACACGTTGAGGTAAAAAGTGTCTCACGATATCAGTACACAAGTGAAGAGCAGCAGCATTAAAATTAGCATGGAAGATCCCCCCCCTTCTCCAAAGTTGACTCTGAGTTTACTTTTGCAGAGCAATGGTGGAAGAAATAAGCTGCCTGTAAGACCCAGCGTTAGAGAGTACCAACCATAGATATAGAACATATTTGATTGTGGTTTGTTCTACTGAACTGGCTGGTACTCCTTTGCCTTTGCATTCAGCTCACTTGCTTCTTTTCTTTGTGCCTTTTTCAGGTAGGAATTCGTTGCGTTTGATGATGCCCTTGAAATGCTTTGCACGTCTGAGGCCTGTAAAACTGTAACTTTAGCAGTGGAGGCTTCTAGCAAAGCTTCCAGCTCCAGCTGTTCCTTTTGCCTTTTTAGCTTTTGCTGTTGCTCTTCCAAAACCTGTATTTTCTTTAAAGCTTCACCTCTCTCTCTTTCTCCACACACGCGTCCGCAGCGTGCAGTTCACTGTGGTGCTCTCTCTCTCTGTTAAAATGAGTCAGGAAGCAGAAAGCAAAACCTAACTTTACTTTTAATGATATTAAACAAAAAGAAATTGTCTCCATTCATCCTATAATGGTCATAAATCGATACTAGAGTCAGTGGCGGTACACGGAGGCCTAGGGAGGCCCGTGCCTCTGTAGACATGTCCCTGGCCACCCCTGTGCCCTTTTGCCCCAGTAAACAAAAAGTGAGAAAAACAGCAGTGGGAGAAACAAATGAAGGTGTTGAGGAGCAGGAAGAGTGAGAACCAGAGGAGTCGGTGGAGGTTGGAGAGAAGGCATGTGATGAAAGTGAGGGCTCTGACACAGAGAGGGAAATTCCACAGGGTGAGGAGGATGAAGAATAGGGTGAGGAGGAAGAAAACATACAGGGACAGAGAGAGGAACAGCCAGAGGGACAGCAAGTGGATCCATGTAGAGCAAGTACTGCACCATCAGGTTTGTGATGAAGAAGGTTCTTACTATTTGCAAAGCAGTGCAATTACAATTTCACTGTAGGCCTACTGTGTCCTTAAAATGGTGCTTTCTGCTGTAAATTCTTTTTTGTGTCAATATGGCTGTATGTTTCTTTTTTTAAGTAAATACTTGGCCTCCATTTTGAAATACATGCAGATATACATGCATAAGTAAATAAATGCTGTACTGTAGTTGTGCCCTATGTTTACTGTACATATTTTTACAGATATCAGCAAGTCCAAGAACGATGTACCATTACAGCCCAACTTGAATATATTCCCAACCATTTTGATGGAGGACAGAAGATGGAGCTTCAGGCCAAACTGGTCAAATCTTCATCCATGGCTTGAGTATTCTGTCATGATGGACTCTACATATTGCTATGCATGTAGACATTTTTCATTTTTTATGGCCCTACCTCTCTTGCACCTGCACTCACTCTTGTACAAAATAAATGTTTATATGATTTTAAAGTAAAATAAAGTTTATAATCTTTAAATATCATTTGTTGCCATTTTTTATGTGCCCCTCTGTTTAAACAATGGCCCTTCCTTGGCCCCCCTAGTAAAATTTGTCTAAAACCGCACTGACTAGAGTAGCCTACTTCCTTGTTTAGTGCTGCAATTAATAAAATGCAGAGGAGAAAAGAGCATCGGTCTTCACAAAAATCATCTGTTGAGTATTTGATGGTAATTTATTTGTACTTTAGAACATAATCAAACAATACAATACTGTGAAACAATAGTAAAATAAGCTTTATTTCTCTCTGTCTACTGTACAATGACACTTCAAGTACAAAACATTTGGTCTCAACTACTGCCAGAAAATGCTTAGTTATGTTGTAACCTTGGTTCTCTGAGTGCAGAAACTCTCTCCACCATACATATGGAATATGTAACTGTTAGTTATACAGGAGAGAAGCCAGTCATTTGAGTTTGGGGCAAAACCATTCAGTGCTCGTTTTTCATTTTGTGACTTTCAATTGAATAAAAGGACTACTTTTCCAGTCTTATTTCTTCATTGAAGTTTTCTGTAAAAATAGTGTTAAAATCTCGTCTTGATCCTGTGAACCCAATCTCGTGTCTCGTCTCCTGAGCTGGGTGTCTCGTCACACCCCTATCAATTATTGAACAAGTTTTTATATTCTTCATTATTTGTGCTGCTGTAAGAACTTTCAAATATTGTTTTTCCAGATGGCCCAGAAAATGTTCAAATCACAGGTCCAAGAGAGATACATTTGGGAGCGTCCTTCACATTAACCTGCTCTGCTGATTCCACACCATCTGTTACATACACCTGGAAACTGAATGGGACAGAGATACATAATTCTGCTGAGTTCACTAAAGACAACGCTGAACTCTCTGACAGTGGCTGCTACACCTGTCAAGCGATGAATAGTATAACTGAGAGAACATCGACTGCAGTCCATGGATTGTCTGTAACAGGTACAGAGATGGTGTTGATTGTAGATTTTGTTGATACTGTTGAATATTGTGATTAACCCACAGTGTCATACCTCTGATAATTTGAAGAGTGGCAGGCTTCCTAAATATGTTTCTTATAGATCCATTCCACCAACTAAATGTGGCAGATTTATTTTAAGGTTATGAGACAACAATGGCTTGAAATGTAAAACTCAACATAATTTCCCTTAAAATACAAAGATTACTCCAAAGTTTTACCAGAGATGAGAAGCTGGCTATTAAAGGTTTGGTAACCTCACATTAGGGCTGGGCGATGTGGGAAAAAATATGATCACGATATGATCATAATAATTTTTTCCATATTGATCAATATCGATATTTATCACGATATATAATTTGATAATGCTGCCAGGTTGAAGAGTATCCTGATAATGACTGAAGCCTGAAGAAACCAGAGGGTTCATTAGTTAAAGAATAGAATATAGTTTATTAACATAAAAAATAGAATAACATAATGTAACATTTAACTGTGCAAACACGGCTTGGTTTAGAATATATTGTGTGATAAAAGAATATATTGAATAACATCTAAATGTAAACATTTAACTTTGCAAACATGCTTTATCTGCCTTAACAAAACAGTACAAGTTAGTAATGTAAATGTAAATAATGTAAATAAAACTAAAAGCTGTGACTATCACATTCACTTTTCATATGGGGCAATGTTCGCAAAAGCCGACAAGATTGATTGTTGTTTTTCAGCCCCGCTAGTGCCGCTAACAGCAGAATAACCACTAGGATGTTGGACAAAACTTGTGGGCAGACTAACGTTAACATGGGCCCGCATTTTCAAACTCTTGCTGTGTTCGCTGGGATGGTACTTTTTCAACGGACAGAAAAGATTGGTTGTGTTTCCCGTCTTGGTCGACACTGACCGACGGCATATTTTGCAGACCGTGTTAATCTGCGCTTCGTCGCTTTTGAGATATCCAAACCACTTCCATTTAATTGACGTCCTGTTACCTTTTTTGTCAACGGTTTCCTTAACTTTGGATGATGACGCAAGTTCACTTTCACCGTCGCTTTCGTGCCCATGCCACTCGGTTCCACTCATTTCTTCACCGCCAGTAGCTCAAACAATGCTCTGCGGAGGAAATGGGCGTGTACTTTGACAGGCAAGCCAAAAACTTCTTCTATTGACGTTTTTTGACGGTTGGCAAACAACTTTTGGTGTGCATTACCGCCACCTTCTGAAATGGAATGCCGTTTATTTCTGCTGTGTGATAGTTAGATCTATCCACATCGAGTACAATATGTCCAAAGTAGGGATGCACCGATCCGACTTTTTCAGTCCCGATACCGATACCGATGCCTAGGCTTTGTGTATCTGTCGATACCCGATACCGATCCGATACTGTTGTTGAATTAATAATAAACTGTATACCTTTTGCACCTTATACCTTCCTTCCACCATGTGGAAGAGACTAAAGGCACCAGACTTTCCTAACTAAACATTACTTTCCTAACTAAGACAAAATAACATAGATGTAATGTATTGAATTCTTATTTATTTGTTATTTAAAAAATCAATTGTGCATTCAAATCGAAAATATAATGTAATCAAACTTCTTAAAATTAATTTAAATAAATAACAATAATGGGCCTTTATATAGGTTTATAATGGCTTATTCTACTGTCAGGCGTACATAGAATATCACAAAAACATGTTAATGTCATCATGTTTACTAAAAGCTTTGATTACTAAAGGGTTTGCTTGGCTCATCAACATTATACAATAATGATATGAAGGAGAATCCATCAAACAGTTACAGAATCTAAACTATTTTTTTCTGCAAACTGCAAAGTAGTAAAATAAACTCAAATCGAATGAATACACATACAAACAACTTTAACATTGTTTCCTTTCAAAACAAAATAGTTGTAAGCTAGTTGTATAAACACTACCTTGGCCACAGGTAAGTTAGGTTGTAGTGGGCGACTGAACGTAGCTCCGCTGTCAGCCTCCTTCGCTGTTTGAATAATGTTTGTAGGTTGGCGGACATATTTCAGCGAGGCAAGGCATCTTAAATCCAGTGTTTTAATCATTGCTCTGAACCCGTCTTTCTCAACGGTCTGTAGCGGGACCGTAGTTGGATTGCGTTCATAATGTTGCTCTGCTGCATGCTTGAAGTGACATGTCTTTAACGTTAGCACTGTAACGTTAGCACGGCCGAGTAACGTTAGAACGACGGGCAACAACAGTGGCTAAATTATGTCCAATTTTTTAGAAACAAAAAACCTTGCAACAACAGACGGCTCCTCTCTTGAGCATACGTTGTTCTGGTGTATCTCCGGTCTTTCTTCATCCTCTAACTTTCTTCTCTGTTCTTGAATGTGCAGTAGTGACCGGAGCCTCTCCCAGCTTAACAGACTGTTATGCTACCTGGCTAGCTAGCAGCTATAATGTTACCCAACATGCCGTTCGGCGGTCTAGCTACATTTGTAAATGTAAAATTATTAGTATTAGAAACTGTTTAAGTCACAAATTGTTATGTGCTATGGTGTTTTAACCTTTTAAAGAAAGTTAGTTGTGGGTTATTAATTGTTGTGTTATAAAGTTACTACCATGAGTGAGAAGGGTACGCAGTTAACAGGGGTCCCAGTGCTGCGACAGAAGAAAAAAAACAAAAAAAAAACTGGATCGACCCGTGGATCTGTTAATTTGTCCGATCGCTGATCCAGCTATTTTGTCAATATCGGGGCCGATATCCGATCTTAATATCGGATCGGTGCACCCCTAATCCAAAGTTAATCATCATTATCGACCTGAATTTTATTGCGATCCCATATCGAGATCATTTTATCGCCCAGCCCTACCTTTCATCTTTCTAACTCTACACCCCCAGATTTTTTGGTAACACTTTACTTGGAGGTATCTACATAAGAGTGACATGACACTGTCATGACACATGAACCCTAACCCTAACTTGTCAAGACAAAAACCGACAGAAGCGTTATGTCATAAACATTTATCACTGTTTATAATGTTTATGACACGTTCATGACAGTGTCATGTCACTCTTATGTAGATACCTTCAAGTAAAGTGTAACCATTCTTTTTTTGCATTTTTAAACTTGTAGTGTTCATCCTGACAAACATACACGTTTAATCATGTAAAGAGTGGCATGCACTTCAAACATATGTTTGATGCTGGTTTTTTTGCACCAACAGGGAGCTAAACTATTTGCTAATGTGCTTGAGCGAATCATTAACTTGTATTACAGTCAGGGCCCTACAATATTCAGACATATTTTGCATTTACCATAATAAAAACTTGGAAAATAGATAATATTGCAAGGTGAATTGTTTATGTTTTTTCTGTTTCATTAACAGACAATTCTTAACAAACATTAACAAACATTAACAGAATATGATTACATGAATGAAAGCATTAACATATTATTAACTGGAGTCCTTTATAATTGTTTTTTATAAAATACTCACCAAATATTACCCTAACACACAACATAGGTTACAGTTTGAATTTTGAGTTGCATGGCCGAATTTCAACAATGCTTTTATTTCTAATATTTAGAATCAACAACAAAGCTCTGCCACATTTTGATAATAAAGGTTAGTATTTATTTGATCTAACTTTATCCTACACTTAGACAATCATGAATATAACAACAAAGTCAAAATGAAGAATACACTACAGTATAACACTATCATACAAATTGTACCTATACATAATCAGAAATAAACCAAAAAATAATGTGCCTAGAAAAAGAAGAAAATGTGTATGAGAACACTTCAGCGGTATATGAGAACTTGTAAACTCAACAACCTAATTTCCATTTTAAAAGGTGAGTTTTTATCTAATTCTTCTGCTTTAGTGAAAACAGATTCATGTTTGAAGGGGGAAGTGGTTGTAATAATATTGTATTATTATTATTATTATTATTATTATTATTATTATTATTATTATTATAATAAATCATTTTAGTTTATATTATACATACAGTAGAGTTGATCAAAGCAGTGACATGTCCTTCCTTTACACTTGTTGAAAATGAGCAAACTTCAAACATTATAACCAGCCTGAAGAAAAGAAAATGTTAATGAATATCAATATTTTTTTAATTGATACATTTTCTCTGCTACCTTTGGTTTATAGCAGTGTTTCTCAACGGGGGCGTTCAGAAGATGATGGGGGGCGTTGGAAGCAATATTTTGGAAAAGGGGGCGTTGAGGTTCCCTTGGGGGGCGTTTGTCTGAAAGCTAGTTTAAACAAAAGATTCACAATAACAATACATGTTTACACTTAAACTACTAAAAAGAATCAGTGGTCTGCAACATTAAAACCTGCCAGTTCACAGCACTGCGACTGGATGAGACGGGTAACATAACTCTTCTGTGCTTCTGTCAGCTTAGTTTGGCGCAGCTCCGTGCTGCCTTCATGGAAACGGGACGTCAGAGCATCATCTTAAATGAGCTCTGTACTATGTGAAGCTGCGTTCAGATTAAAAAAAAAAAAAAAAAAAAAAAGCAATCGCTGCGACGTCCTGTTGTGTTCTTTAACCCCCCAATGTAGCACAAATAGACTTTATATTTCACAGTAACAGTTTTTTGTTAGATCGTTTATAGAACATAACGTTTCCTACTGCACCTGAAGGCAGCTTCATTTCACAGAGGAAGAGAGAAAGAAAAGAGATGAGCGAGAGATATCGACTGTGCTTTGTTTCACTGTTTCATAAACTCCCGGGCAGTTCAGGGCTTGCGTTTGGTGTTTTAAAACTTTCTTATGGAAGCGATAGAGGCAGTGATGTTAGTGTTTACTGTACAGGATTCTCAGACCTCCACAAAACACAGCGCGATATGGGGTTGCGTTTCTCCAAACGTTTTTACGCTAAATGCCAAAACGCTATTTACTCGCAAGACAGGCGATAGCAAACCTAGACTATTCTAACCTATACTCGTCTAAGCATCAAAAAAGCAACTTTCAAAGGTTGTAAACTTATTTCCATTCAGCAGTAGGTGTCGTTCTTCAAGTCGTTTGTCATCACCAAAATACTTTTCTGTGTGTGTGTGTGTGTGTGTGTGTGTGTGTGTGTGTGTGTTGTTTTCCGTTGGAACAATTCAATTATATATTTAGATTTGAATGAAAAATAGAAGGGCCTCTGCCGTGAAAGAGGCAAAGCAGCGGGTGTGGGAGAAGTTTGGAGAAGACATGGAGAAGGACTTTCGGTCGGCACCAAGGTGCTCCTGGAAAACCAAGCTGTGTACAGTAAGGATGGGACGCTGTTGACCTCGACTGAGGAGGTAATAGGGCGGTGGAAGGAGCACTTTGAGGAACTCCTGAATCCGACTAATATGCCCTCTATATTAGAGGCAGACCTGGAGGATGATGGGGGATTGTTGTCAATTTCCCAGGCGGAAGTCTCTGATGTAGTCAAACAACTACACAGTGGCAAAGCCCCTGGGATTGATGAGATCCGTCCAGAAATGCTCAAGGCTCTGGGTGTGGAGGGGCTGTCTTGGTTGACACGCCTCTTCAACATTGCGTGGAAGTCTGGGACGGTGCCTAAGGAGTGGCAGACCGGGGTGGTGGTTCCCCGGTTCAAAAAGGGGGACCAGAGGGTGTGTGCCAATTACAGGGGTATCACACTTCTCAGCCTCCTTGGTAAAGTCAACTCCAAGGTGCTGGAAAGGAGGGTTCGGCCGATAGTCGAACCTCAGATTGAAGAGGAACAATGTGGATTCCGTCCTGGTCGTGGAACAATGGACCAGATCTTTACTCTCGCAAGGATCCTGGAGGGAGCCTGGGAGTATGCCCAACCGGTCTACGTGTGTTTCGTGGATTTGGAGAAGGCGTATGACCGGGTCCCCCGGGAGATACTGTGGGAGGTGCTGCGGGAGTATGGGGTGAGGGGGTCTCTTCGACCAAAGCGAGAGCTGTGTCCGGGTTCTCGGCAGTAAGTCAGACTCGTTTCAGGTGAGGGTTGGTCACCAATCCTGTTTGTAATATTTATGGACAGGATATCGAGGCGTAGTCGGGGTGGAGAGGGGTTGCAGTTCGGTGGGCTGGGGATCATCGCTGCTTTTTGCGGATGATGTGGTCCTGATGGCATCATCGGCCTGTGACCTTCAGCACTCACTGGATCGGTCCGCAGCCGAGTGTGATGCGGCTGGGATGAGGATCAGCACCTCTAAATCCGAGGCCATGGTTCTCAGCAGGAAACCGATGGAGTGCCTTCTCCAAGTAGGGAAAGAGTCCTTACCCCAAGTGAAGGAGTTCAAATACCTTGGTGTCTTGTTCGCGAGTGGGGGGACAATGGAGCGGGAGATTGGTCAGAGAATCGGCGCAGCGGGGTTGGTATTACATTCAATTTATCGCACCGTTGTGACGAAAAGAGAGCTGAGCCAGAAGACAAAGCTCTCGATCTACCGGTCAGTTTTCGTTCCTACCCTCACCTATGGTCATGAAGGTTGGGTCATGACCGAAAGAACAAGATCCAGGGTACAAGCGGCCGAAATGGGTTTCCTCAGGAGGGTGGCTGGCGTCTCCCTTAGAGATAGGGTGAGAAGCTCAGTCATCCGTGAGGAGCTCGGAGTAGAGCCGCTGCTCCTTCGCGTCGAAAGGAGCCAGTTGAGGTGGTTCGGGCATCTGGTAAGGATGCCCCCTGGGCGCCTCCCTAGGGAGGTGTTCCAGGCACGTCCAGCTGGGAGGAGGCCTCGGGGAAGACCCAGGACTAGGTGGAGGGATTATATCTCCAACCTGGCCTGGGAACGCCTCGGGATCCCCCAGTTGGAGCTGGTTAATGTGGCTCGGGAAAGGGAAGTGTGGGGTCCCCTGCTGGAGCTGCTACCCCCGCGACCCGACACCGGATAAGCAGAAGAAGATGGATGGATGGATGGATGAAAAATAGATTTGAATGTTAAATTGCTAGCTGTTTCTGATTGGCTACTGTTAGTGTTTGTAATAATAATAATAATGATAATAATATATTTTATTTAAAGCGCCTTTCATGACACCCAAGGTCACTTCACAAACAAAAAAGGACATTCAAATTATAGTCATCTTATAAAGGTGCTGAGGTTCACACCAGGGACATGCAGCAGGTCTTTTGATAATACCTAATTATAGTTTGAATGTTACATATCTAGTCGTTCTGATTGGCTGCTGTTATTTAATTGTAATGTAAAATGGTTGCATTTTTTTAAAAACCTATAAATATATATAATTTATATTCACATGGCTTTTTTGATACCTGGGAAACTAATACATGTGTTGTTAGTCATTCAATGATTTGATTTTTTGATTATTTTTGATAACAATAGTAACAATAATAGGCCTATATTAGGGCGTAATCATTAATATTCAGGGCAATTAGCCTACATAATATTTGATGGGGGGCGTTAGGGACCTGGATAATGGATAGGGGGGCGCTGGCACAAAAAAGGTTGAGAACCGCTGGTTTATAGTGACATTTCTTCAAACCTAAAATTAAGAGCTAAATAGAATAAAGAGCTCCATAGGGCTGCAGAGTTTGATGATAATTCTCTAACAGTTTGACACACACTGTGTCCTTTTGCACCTAGAAAGTTAAAAACATTTATTGTGCAGCTATTACTAAACAGTGGTGAATGTGTTTTTTAAATTTAATTTTGGTGTTTATATAATTAAAGCAATGAAATCACTCTTTTACCTCCACCAAGAAGGTTATGTTTTGGTTCGGTTTGACAGTGTGTTTGTTGGTTTGTTGGTTTGTTTGTCTGTCAGCAGGTTTATGGAAAGAAATTACTGGACCGATTCTGGTAAATTACTGGCCCGATATTTGACATGGGCCAAGGAAGACTTAAGTGCACGTATTTGACGGGGGGGTTTAGGTGTCCTCCCTCAAGAAAAAACATGCAATTTAACTTCATTTTGGACTATTATTATTACCCAAGAGGACATATTATGCTTTTTCTTATTTTCTGTCATATCTACAATGTTATGTCGGATTTCCATGTTAAAACGAGGCCAAAACTTAAAATAATGAGGTAAACATACTGTATGTTAGCCAAATCCCTGTGAGCTAAAATGTTCACATTTCCAACGGTTATGAACGTTTCGGTTTCAACAGTTTTTTCTACTCTCGAGTGAGTGTTAGGCAACACTTAACCGGCCTTCTATGATTGGTCATCTGCTCCAGGTAGGCAGGACTGGGTCTGTGGTGTTAACATTGTTGCATGTAGCTACAAGCTAACAGCAGTAAAATATGTCATCTTGGATGCCAATGTTGTTAAATTACACCTGAAACATTTCCGGTTTTGTAGTATTTGTTTAAAAGCCTTTATCTGCGATTGTTGACTGTAGAAACTGCTGCTATATTCTTTTAGTTTTCACTGCTAACTATAGTAGCTACATGCTAACGGCAGTAAATAATGTCATCTTGGCTGCCCATGTTGTTAAATCCTCCCCACAGAGGTGTGACGAGATCTCGTGAGATTAAACATGACGAGGCAGCCTTGAAATTAGCATGTAAGACCCCCTCGCTTGTTCTCGGAGTTTACTTTTGCAGAGCGAGAGCCAAAGAAATAAGCTGCCTGTAAAACCCAGCGTTAGAACGTTAGTTCTCTCTCTCTCTCTCTCTCTCTCTCTCTCTCTCTCTCTCTCTCGAGACCATAGACTGTATATTATTATACTAATATATACAGTCTATGGTCGAGACACACACGTGTCCGCAGCGTGCAGTTCACTGTAGCGCTGTCTCACACAGACCACTCTCTTTCTTTGTTAAAATGAGTCAGGAAGCGAATAGCAAAACCTAACTTTATGATATTAAACATTTAACACACTTTGTCCTATAATGGTCATAAATCGATACTAGAGTAGCCTACTTCCTTGTTTAGTGCTGCAATTAATAAAATGCAGAGGAGAATCTCTTCTTGCGCTACACACACACACACACACACATAAATATAAAAATATATATAATCTTGCTCTCAGGGTCTTTCACAAATACATTATTCAAAATGCTTTGTGTTCTTATTTCCTGAGTTGCAAGAGGACTAATTTACGTCAAAGCACTTTAGCAGTGGTTAATAAACAACCAGGTATTGCCATTACTGAGGTCAGACGGCACAGTGCTGGCCTATTAGCTTGCATTCACCACATATTATAGCTTTCTGTTTGTACAGTGCAACAGTCTATGCAAAGTGCAGATATCTGAGGGGAAATATTCTCTGTATGTGATTCAGTTGTTTTGCTTGAACATAATGTTTGACCCTGGTGAGGTGTCAGATTTGACTCCACGTGTATACTGTGTGATTCCAGTTGAGGTTACAGCTCGTCAGTTATGGATTCATTTTCATATTTATTTTAGCATTTTACAAAATGAAAAATATGATTTATTTAACTATATTTAATTTACCTTTCAATGGTATCTGTCAAGACTGCCATTAATACACCTTGAGCTTGTCAGTACAACGGTGAAGTAATGACCTTGCATTGGTGGAAAGATTTATTTATGTTATCAGTTGGTGCACCAGGAACAGCTGAAAGATCAACAGAGATATACATGTTTTGTTAATTTAATTCCATGATAACAAAGTTAAACTTTATTATCACACAAAGAGAAGGTCTGCAGCCAAGATAATCCCAAACTCTACCATGACTAAAAAAACTAACCAATACCAAGATATTTGTCTCCAGCTTCACTTGAAACATAAACAATAGTTGATAGCCTACAAAAAAGGAGTCTGCCTAAGTGATTATTTGATGGATATCTACAGGTACAATAAATGCCTTACTTTAAGTTTTGAAGTCTGTCCAACAGGCATGCAGACTCTGGCTTGTAAAAAATATCTCAATCTTTTCCCACAAGTGATCATCAGAATAATTCAGGACAAGTTTACGGTACAGTAAATGTCAGTAAAATGTTATAAAATGATATGGTGCTTTCTCTGTCAGCATACCTCCCTGAAAGGCCTCGAGCCAACAGGGAAGTAATTCAAAGAAGTGAAACATTGCAATTAGAAAATAGAAGCAAATGTACATTGCCAAATATACAATTGGTGTGACTTCTAAAGCCTGTACATAATCCAACTTTTATGAAAAGCAGTAACACTGTAATGTATATGTATCTGATGTTACCGTGTAAACTGTCTAACATTAGCCAGAAAAACGAGGATTAGTTAACGAGTTAATTAACGTTATCTAACTATTAGAAACTGTATAATGCAGGTAAGACTCAAACTGTGATAGTTGTTGCTGTTTGAGCATAATACAAACAGAACTCCTTCACAAGAAGTCAGCTTTTAATTCATTACTAATATTTCCCAAAGTTGCTTGTTGCGTACATTGTTAATGATTAACATGGTGAAAAGCAGTGGGTAAGTGAACCTTTCAGAGGTATGAGGATGGGACAACCCCCACTGCACAGTACTTCCTTGTTCTACTTTCATATATTGATATCAGCATACGTTATTTTGAAATTAGCAAAGGCAAAGTGAAGGAGTGTGATCACTCTTTTCCTCCTCTGATACTGCAGATACAATGGAAATAGCTGTGATACACTTCATCCTGCTGGGAGTGATCTCAGGTGAGCTCTTACCACTAGATACAGCCGATAAAAGGATTTATTCACTTATTTATCAAAATGTAGCCATTAATTATTGATGCTTAACAGTGTCAGAAAGAGTTGGGAGATAACTATAAATGGTTTGTACAATTTTGTTGACATAGGATGGTACAATAGGAGCTTCTCAGCGGTAGTAATATCAATGCATTTACACAATAGTTCAGTATGCAGATTCTGTGGATGAATATATCCCTGTTAGCTGGCAACTTGTGAAATACCAATATCAAATGAAGCCACTTAACAAAAATATCTAAACCACAATGCAGCACCGAAAAAATGCCATTTACAACAGAATGCAATACATTTAGTGTAGCGTAACACTGCATTCTGCTCTCAGACCTTTCTGTATCATGGAATTTTGTTTGATAAGTCTAAATAATTTCTACTACTGTCATCATCAAATGAAGTCTTTTCCGAACTCCGACAAGTGGAGCCCAGTACTTCCATCGCACATCAAATGTTGTTGCAGCACACACTGTTTCACAGTATGAGTACTATAAGAACAGGTATCAGAAAATACACACAGAAGAAGCACAGCCGCTATACTGTATACATATATTACAGGATTATACATTATAGGAAAAGTCACCAGTCTTCAAAAAAATGATTTACTAGTAAATAATATATTTATAAAGGGAAGTAATTTCAAGTGAGTTCTCTCTCCACTAGGAAGCAGTTCCCCCATATAATTGTTTTAGATATGAAATCTATGATGTTGTTTATTTATCTATGTTTCTTACACTGTTGGATTGTTTAATTTTCAGTGGGAAGAAATACATTTCCTCACATTAGGGGTTGAAGAAGACACTTAATGGCTTTTCTGACAACCTGCTGTGTAAACATGTCAGCTAATTTAGCTGGTTAGCAATTTAACAATCACCTTACAGTAACTTTATTCAGAGGTTTTTGCTTTAAAAAAAACTATAAAGCTACAACTGAGCTATGAAAAGAGTTTGTCACGTTTGTGAGTGTGTAGTGTTTCCTGTTTTATTTTGTAGTATTCTGTTTTCTCCCTAGTCTTTTCTAGTTTTACTTCCTGCCTTGCGTTTCCTACCCCCAACTGCTCCTTCCAGGCAGCGCTGCGACCGCTGCCTCCAAGGCACATAACCCTAACCTTAACCCTAACCATGACCAGTGCCTAATCCTAGTGCCTTCCAGGCAGCGCTGCCTGGAAGGAGCCGTTGGGGGCAAAAAACACGGATAAACGTTTCCTGCCTTTGTGATTGTCTGCCCAGCCCTAATGTGTTTTACCTGTTCCTGATCCCTTGTGTCACCTGTCCCTTGTTAACCTCATTATCCTGTGTATTTAGTCTCTGTGCTTTCTTTGTCTCTTGTCGGATCATTGTTCTGTTCTGTGCTTCTCTTGTCTGGTCTGGTATGTTTGTCGGTGTTCCTGTTTGTTTCCGTGTTCCTGGTCATTTGTACTCCTCATTATTTTGGAAACATATTTTGCCCGTTTCTTCATAACACTTTTTGTTGTACCTTTTGCTTAATTAAATCTTTGAACGCTACAGTGCTCCGTCTTCTCTGCTTTTGGGTCCAAGCTTCGCCTCCCCCGTGACAGAGTTATGATTAGGGGTGTAACGATACATGTATTCATATTGAACCGTTCGGTACGAGGCTTTCGATTAGGTACGCATTACAAACCGAACGATTCGTTGAACTAATCCTATTTCATTTAGAAAAAAAAGAGCTTAAATTGTGTGAAATATAATGTTCTCAGTGCCGCTGCACTCAACAAGGAAGCCCAAACGACGTAACAGGCAACGTGCTGTCTGCCCCTCCCACTCCCAAAGAATAACACTCTACTCCAGTCAGACATGCTACACTGAACTAGCTCGTTGCATTATGGCTAGTAACTTTAATGTGACTATTACCAGACCAGAATTAGAAGATCCTCCAATAACCAACAGGTCTGGCGTTTGGAGCCACTTTGCTTTCCCTGTAAGTTATGAGGGTGATGGCAAGAGAGTGGTGGATAAAAAAATAACGGTATGTCGAATCTGCTACCCGAGAATAGGCTACACCAGTGGGAATACTACAAACATGTCAACTCATTTACGCCGACATCACCTCAGTGTGTCAATAACTGGAACTAGACGAAAACAAGAAGCAACACACACGCTACAAACTATCCCCGCAGCAATTTCCAACTGATTCAAACAGGACAATAGACATCACTGCGGCGATTGGTACATTTATAGCCGTGGATATGAGACCCTACTCTGTAGTGGAAAACGCAGGTTTTATGAACATGGTTAAAGTAATTAAGCTCCGTTACACTAATTCTTCACGAGCCCATTTCAGCCAGACCGTATTTCCTGCTTTGTACAAAAAACAAAAGCCCAAATAGAGAACCAATTGTCCAAAGCACCAGCTGTTACTCTGACAGCAGACGACTGGACGTCAATGGCTACACAAAGCTACCTGACTGTAACATGTATATTTTTATAAGGGGCTGTTTTTGTTTTATATGCTGCTAAGAAGACACCCCAGGAGATGGGTCAAATATAGCTCTGTCATTGTTCAAAGTATAAAAGATCATACTTTATGTTAGTTTTAATAAATAAAACAATTGTACAAATCATGTCAATTTCTCTGGCATTTCTTTCTTTTTGCTGTATCGAAAACGTACCAAACCATGACACCACTGACTCGTATTGAACAGAACCGTGAATTTTGTGAACCGTTACACCCCTAGTTATGATGCTTCTCTGTGCATACTAGAGAGAACAGGTAATTGTTTTGTCTACTGCAGTTTTATGTTTTGTGAACCTGACCTTGAGCTGAAATATGATTTAAAATTAAGATTTAAACTCTCTCCTCCAGGTTTAACCAAAGGAGCTGGTGTGTTGCCAGACGGTCCTCTAAACGCAGCTGTGGGAGCAACAGTGATGTTTACTACAACACTGACTCCATCAGACAAACCATTTCTATCAGTGGTCTGGACATTTGGTACTAAAAATATAATCACTTCCAGTGGTGTAAACAAAACTGGACCAGAGTATGAAGGCAGGATCACCCTCTTCATGTCTACTGGATCTCTGGAGCTCAGGAATCTGGCTCTTAATGACAGTGGAGAATACAGTGTGAGCATCGTTCCATTTGGAGAACCAGTGAAGGGAGGGAGCACAACACTGAACGTACTTGGTGAGCAAATGTTTGACATCTCTTTCAGTGCTGAGTAAAGATTAGGCAAAGAAAAAAAAAAAAAAAGCAAAATAACTGTGTTCAGTGGTTTCAAATCAGATTTATACTGAGACCAGAATTCAGATTTGTATTACATAACATTATAATTACACAATACTAAGACAAAATAAATATTTAAAAAACTCTGAATTGTGGTTAAAAGTAAGTGGACCATAAGTGAATATTTCTTTTTTTTGTCAAACTACTGTTTTTCCAGGTGAAGAATAAACTTTCAGGCTCAAATTACTTCACTGTGTACATGATGGGATGGTTTCTCACTGATAATGACATTTAAAGTCTTCCAATATCTGCATTATAATAAAGGCTTTGGTAATTTTACTTGGCCACTGATGACGATAAGCAAGAGTTCTATTTTAAGTTGTGTAACTGTAAGCCCTGCTATCAACAATATGTTTAAAAAACATATAAAGGATACACTGAGTTCAGTTTTTGGGTGCACCTGTACAGTCTGTACATATTTAGCTTTTGTTGAGACAGTATCAGAGACATTGAGTTTTATGGTTATACTTTCTGATGGTGTTAAATTGGACATTATATTTAAAATGTATTCTACAGAGCAACCACAAAAAGTACAGCCTGAAACAGTGCTAGTTAGATACATAATATCAACAAAGATGAAATTTCCCTCTTTTGTGAGAAGCATTTTATAACCTTTATAGTTTTAATATTGTTGTCATTAGACGCTTTTTTGTAGTGGCAGAAGTGTTCAATGTGCAGCCATGAATACTCAACATCTCATTATAAACATGAGATTTATTCCCAGCCACTGCAGTGTTTCCTTCTATTATACCTTTCTTAGTTTGGGGCAAATTGGAAACCATTTTCCTTTTCATTCACAGAGCCAGTCTCCAATGTAACAGCAACTGCCAGCAGCACAGACTTGGTGGAGTTCAACAGCTCTGTCCGTCTGTCCTGCTCCTCCTCTGGATCCTCTCTCTCTTTCCTCTGGCTGAACAGCAGCTCTGAGGTTACAGCCAGTGACAGAGTTCAGCTCACTGATGGAGGCTCCATTCTCACTATAGTTAAGGTGACTCGCTACGACCAGGGACCATTCAGGTGTCGTGTGTCCAATCCTGTCAGTAATGGCACCAGTGATCCAATAACCCTCTCCATCAGCTGTGAGTTACTAACCTACATGCTCAGCTCTTTATCTGACAACATCTGAATGCGAACAGAGACAGAGAGTTTAGATTATTGTCGGATTAGTGAGAAGTGTAATTGCCTGGTTTGTTTGTCTTTTTGTTCCTCCATGGGTTTTACAAATGATTAGAAACACATTTTTCAACCTAACATAATGCAGTACAATATCACTGCAAACTACAGCACAGTGTGGACTTAATTATTATCAAGTCAGTTTAATTTAGAAAGTGTTTATTGCTGGGCTGTTCTGTTACATTACATCATACAGAGGTTTTTTTTCTGATGACTTGATGTGTGATAATGCAGTTGTGCATACTAACTTGTTGCTGTTTTTCCCCCCACATTCAGATGGCCCAGAAGATATTAATTTGACAATATCTCCATCACAAGAATACCATGTGGAAGGGTCAGACATCACCCTGTCCTGCTCAGCTGTCTCCAGACCTGCTGCCCTGTTTCACTGGTTTCTGAATGGAGACCTGCTGTCTGATACTGGACCAGAGCTCAGACTGATGAACATTCAGATGAGTCAGAGTGGGAACTACAGCTGTCAGGCCTTTAACAGCAAAACTCTGAGATCTGAAACATCTCAGCCTGCAGCTGTCTCTGTACTGGGTAAGTTTGAATGAAAGGTTTTGCATCAATAAATATGGATAGAAAAGATGGGAAGTACCTAAGATAGTATCATACAAAATCTTTCTAAAATATAAAAAGGTGTGCTAAACAATTGTGGAACATGAAACAATACTTACTCTTCATACGTTTGCATTAAGAAGTGTCTGAAATTTGAAGTTTGTACAGAGACAACTGAGGCTCAGATTGAAAAATATCTGAGGTCAGAAAAATCACTTCCTGGAGATGCCAGTAGCACAGCAACATCTGTAGCAAGCAGATACAACTAACACACACACACACACACACACACACACACACACACACACACATTAAAGATAATCACATTACATTCACCATGTAAATACACATTATTTGTTATAACTGCAATAGCTTTACAGTAATCTAGTCTGGTCACAGACTATATCACCTTTCACATCTCCAATTTGTCCAATCAGAGCTGTTCAGTCTGATTTATAGGCTAACAAAGAGTTCAACTCTTGTATTTCTATGGTCAGTGTGGTTCTGGCTAATTGGGCAAGATTAACTAGCAAGGTCAGCCAACACTAGTTAAATATTGCACCAAGCACTAGGCAACGGATAAGATAAGATATAATAAAACATGCCGAGTAATCTGGTGACAGTCATGACTGATACTCTATGCCTTGCCGTTGTAAAATGTTAAGATGAAAGACCATCAATATAAATGTAAACTTTAAAAAAACAATAACGGCAGGATCACGGATAAATTAACATTCTCTGGACTACATGAATATGTCTAACTTGCATAGCAACCTTTGTTTAAAGCCACGATTACTCATAGTATCATTAACATAGTAGCATTCCCACTCTCGACATTTCTCCCCTCTGCTGAACAATTTTCCCTTTCTTAGGCAAGAAAGGTGGCCAGTATAAAACCACTGTGTTTTCCACCCACAGCGCGTGTTGCCAATGTTTTGGTAACTGTAAACACCACAGACTTGGTGGAGTTCAACAGCTCTGTCCGTCTGTCCTGCTCCTCCTCTGGATCCTCTCTCTCTTTCCTCTGGCTGAACAGCAGCTCTGAGGTTACAGCCAGTGACAGAGTTCAGCTCACTGATGGAGGCTCCACTCTCACTATAGTTAACGTGACCCGCTATGACCAGGGACCATTCAGGTGTTGTGTGTTTAATCCTGTCAGTAATGGCACCAGTGATCCAGTAAACCTCTCCATCAACTGTGAGTTATTCACTTACAGTATATGTGCATACTCTTTATGCTGCACTAAATGGATGCTTCAAAGTTGAAGATATAACGATGCTTCACACTAAGGGAAGCTACATGTCACATAGCACTTTCTTCAAGCTGCTAATATTACTTTTTGGTGATTTTTCTCCGTTTGTTTTACTCCCCATATGCATACCATAGATGGCCCAGAAAATATTAATTTGACAATATCTCCATCACAAGAATATTATGGCAGAGGTTCAAACGTCACCTTGATGTGCTCAGCTGTCTCCAAACCTGCTGCCCTGTTTCACTGGTTTCTGAATGGAGACCTGCTGTCTGATACTGGACCAGAGCTCAGACTGATGAACATTCAGATGAGTCAGAGTGGGAACCACAGCTGTCAGGCCTTTAATGACAAAACTCTGAGATATGAAACATCTCAGCCTTCAGCTGTCTCTGTACTGGGTAAGTTTGAATTAAGAAGTTTGGTGGATATAGTTTAATGAGATGAGTCCGACAGATGGCACTTAACTGACCATCTGCGTAATCTGTATTGGCAAAGTGTGTATTCAAATCAGTGCGTCTTAATATTAAATGACTATATAAAAAGAGACAGTTGGGTTCAGTCTTATAGCATTGTTTTTGGTAGCAGGCAGTTGTTGTCAGCAAAACCCACTGTACACTATTGTACCTGCCCAGTGCAAAATGACAGACAGACCGAGTTAGCAACTAGCTGGTGAGGAAAGTGCAACATTTAGCAGCTGAAGAGATGGATTTTTCCATTAGGAGTTGGTGGAGACATAAAAGCTAAAAGGACAGTGAATGTTAGACTTACACTTACCAGGTATACAGAAACTCTAAATGTTGCTCTGTATGTCCTCTGTGTGTAACATTAATGTTTGCTTAAACAGTGATTGTGTCAATGTTGTGTTTACAGAAGTCATGCTATATTAAGACTTGGGGTCAAAACTTTGAAACAATTACATTTGATCAATTGGAAATCACATTACATAACAAAGGTCATGAGTCAATAGTTAAAGAATTTTGTGGTTTCAATGAAACAGTTTTCTTCTATGTTTCCAGTGTGTGAACTGAAACACTGAATAAGAACTCAATATTATGTAGCTGTTATGTTCCTCTCATGTAGATGATATTTCTGAGGTATAGGTTATTCAACACCACAAATGTTAAAATAACAGTGTGGACAGTCAGACAATTTTTGTATACATTATTCAGGAAACAGTAGTTATGTTTGCCCTTTACAATGATTAACTGTTCTTAAGTTCTTTTTGTATTGTTTTAAGTAGTCAACTTTCAGTTAGTTTGCCCAACAGAGATGATATCAGGTGCTTTTGTCACACCAACAACAAACCTGATGATTGAGGGGATCTCTGTCAACTTAACCTGTGATGCTGCTGGCTCTGTCTTTACCAGAAAGTGGATGAAGGATGGCTCAGATCTGACTCTGGCTGGAAACATGAACCTTTATGACAAGAACAAAGTGCTGTCTTTTAACAGCCTTAAATCAACAGACAGTGGGGAATATTCCTGTAAAATCAGCAACCCCCTCAGTAACGATGAAGCTAAATACACCATGGTTGTCTACTGTAGGTAACAAACTGTACATTTACTGTTCAAAATTATGAGCATCGTAAACAACAGTGTAGCCTACTACTGTAACTGTTTTTAGATTTTTAAGTCAATTATTAGTCAATATCAACGACATTTCATTTCCGAGATTGTTCAGGTGTCCGTTACCTTCGGCTTTCCCTGGTGGATTTATGAGGACTATGCAGTCCAGGATTTCGTGATGTCGCAATCACAACAACTCACGCGAATTCAACCAATCACCGTGAATGTGGTGCGACTCGCAATTTTGACCAATCACCGCAACTTTTCCACAAATTTTACCAATAACCGGAGTTTCCCGCGACTTCAACTAATCACAGCAGTCCCACGTGCCAGACTTTGTATAAGTATGTGACAGTATGTGATATTGATATGACTTTGTATCAGTATGTGACTCTGAGAGCCACTGACCAAGCAGGAGTGAGAACGGGTTGACGTAACACACGTACGTTGCCAAATTCATTTCCTTGTTTGATATGAAGACGAGATGTGTGTGACTCGAACATCTCACATTTACCAACAAAACGTATAGCGAAAAACAAAACATTTCAGACCGTCCAGCCAACCTGTATACATTTTAACATCAATGTACGCTGTAACGTTTTTTTCACTCTAAAGTCTCTGAAAGCTGCTGCTGTTTCAATCCTGTCAGCTCTCTGCAGTGGGAGGGGCTGCTGCTTAGTTTCCCCCGTGACTGACGCGCGCACACACACACACACACAAACACACGGTGGATGCAGGAATAACCGGAGATGAGACGTACAGGATAACCTAAATTGAGGACAACTACGAAGCCAGTCATTTGAGTTTGTGGCAAAACCATTCAGTGCTCGTTTTTCATTTTGTGACTTTCAATTGAATAAAAGGACTACTTTTCCAGTCTTATTTCTTCATTGAAGTTTTCTGTAAAAATAGTGTTAAAATCTTGTCTTGATCCTGTGAACCCAATCTCGTGTCTCGTCTCGTGAGCTGGGTGTCTCGTCCCACCCCTATCAATTATTGAACAAGTTTTTATATTCTTCATTATTTGTGCTGCTGTAAGAACATTCAAATATTGTTTTTTCAGATGGCCCAGAACATGTTAAAATCACAGGTCCAAGTGAGATACATGTGGGGGAGTCCTTCACATTAACCTGCTCTGCTGATTCCACACCATCTGCTACTTACACCTGGAAACTGAATGGGACAGAGATACATAATTCTGCTGAGTTCACTAAAGACAACACTAAACTCTCTGACAGTGGCAGCTACACCTGTCAAGTGATGAATAGTATAACTGAGAGAACATCGACTGCAGTCCATGGATTGTCTGTAACAGGTACAGAGATGGTGTTGATTGCAGATTTTGTTGATACGGTTTAATATTGTGATTAACCCACAGTGAGTACACTTCAGAGGTATATGAGAACTTGTAAACTCAACGATATAATTTTTTAACTAATTCTTCCTATTTAGTGAAAAATGATTCATGTTTTTTTAAGGGAAAAGCACCCATTGGTTGTAATATTGTATTATTATCATAATAAATAACTTTAGTTTACGTGAAAAGCCTACTATAGGCCAACGATTACTGACAGACAGTTGATTATCACATACAGTAGAGTTGATCAAAGCAGTGACATGTCCCTCCTTTTCACTTCTTGTCCAGCAGATGATCAGAAAATAACCAAACTTGAAACATCATAACCAGCCTGAAGAAAAGAAAATATTAATGAATGTCAATATTTGTTTTTAATTGACACATTTTCTCTGCTATCTTTAGTTTATAGTGACATTTCTTCAAACCCAAAATAAAGAGCTAATATAGAATAAAGAGCTCCATAGGGCTGGAGTTTGATGATAATTCTCTAAGAGTTTGACACTCTGAGTCCTTTTGTAACGTGATGTATTGTTAATATAAAAAATATTTATTTGAAAATAGATTTTCTGCCTTTTTGCATGTAAAGTAAAACATAATAATGTTTCAACTATTAAACAGTGGTGAATGTGTTTTAATTTGATTCTGATGTTTATATAATTGAAGCAATGAAATTGCCTCCGCCAAGGAGGTTATGTTTGGTTCATGTGTTTGTTTGTTTGTTTGTTGGTTTGTTTGTCTGTCAGCAAGTTTACGGAAAAACTACTGGCCCGATTTTTAATGAAACTTGGTGGATAGGTTTAGCGTGGGCAAAGGAAAAATCCATTACATTATGGAGCAGATCCAATTCACGGGAAAGATGCACAAATTATGATTCACTTTCATTAATATTGCGAGAACGCGTTTGTGCTGCATTCATGTGGTGTTGGAACAACTG
Organism: Sander lucioperca; assembly: GCF_008315115.2. NCBI lineage: Eukaryota > Metazoa > Chordata > Actinopteri > Perciformes > Percidae > Sander > Sander lucioperca. The sequence goes on along the minus strand of NC_050182.1, from coordinate 2,927,395 downwards.
GAAGAAATATTTCCCGACGGGGAACATTCAGACTACATTAACATTGTGAGATAGGGCATACCTTGTCGGAGGTCTGCGCTCTCAGAGTGCCCTTCTAGTTTTTTATGCATTTTGTTTACTTTGTGAATTTAAGTGTATATCTAATGCTTGTTTTATTTTCCTGATCTCCTACTGTGTCTAAACACAACATTCTAAACGAAAATGGAAACATATTGGGTTGAGATAAGACATTATGGAGAAGATATGTAAAACAAGATACATCAAAATAAAAAATGTTTTTATTGAAAACTGCCAACTGTGGAAATAAGGGCTTAGAGTTGATAGTATTTTAATAAAGCTGTATATTGTATACTTTAATTAAAATGTTAATGTTTTACTAAAATTGTGCCTCTGGAGTTTACTCAGTGAAAGCTAATTGTTGGGTTCCGGTAGGGTACAGATCTAGTTATTGGCATATTATCAAAGATGTTTATCAATATTAATAAAGTTATGAATATGGTTATTAATAACTATCAAATCAACAAAATCAAAACGGGGCACCACCCTGAAACTTCAGGGGCCAACACTGATCTGTGAAATAGTCTCATTAGTGATATTTTTCCCTTTAAAATACCGACCTTAACTTGGTTAATCTATCTGGTATTCTTAAAGAGACAAAAGGAAGTGTGAGTCCGAGCACAGACTGTGTTCAACCAGCTTGTTATTACAGTAGGTACACAAATAATCACAAACAACCGCTAATTAAAGTATAGTAGAATTTATTAACTTCAAAATTATCAATGGCCAATCAATAATCCTTTGATCAATTAAAACCAATATACGTTTCTTTTAAGTACAACAAAACAAAGCAAACGACAGACATGTAGTGACCATGTCTGTGTGTGTGTGTGTGTGTGTGTGTGTGTGTGTGTGTGTGTGTGTGTGTGTGTGTGTGTGTGTGTGTGTGTGTGTGTGTGTGAAAATAGGAGGGGGAGGGGCGAAACCCGTGGTTGCTTGGTTACGCCCAGATTAGCTAGCCGTTAGCTCCTTGGAGCTAGGCGTTAGCTGCACAAAAGCTAGTTAGCCCCAAGAGGGCGGCAGTGGGCTGCGTTGCAGGCTCCACGTGGCTAGGCTAGCCAGTTAGCTCTCTAACTAACGTAGGGCAAACACAGGGACACACAGGAGCGCCGTTGTGGAGCGGTGTGCGCTCTGCGGGTTATGTGACTCGCTGTTTGGTCAGCTGTTCACCTGAGCGCGTGTGTGTAGCTATATGTCCATACGTGTGGTGTGTGTGTGTTAGCGAAAGGAGAAAGAAAGCCCCTTAGAGAAAGAAAGACACTTTGAAAAACCTGATTCTCTCACTCAGTACAATAACTAAAACTCCATGAAAAGGGAGTTAGCAGGTAGCAATTACAGTTTTAACAAGCTAGCTGCAATATCAACATAACATATCAACAATGCACTGTGATCAGAGTACATTCACAGCAAATGGATTGGACTTGGCGGTTCAATCAGATTAATAAATCAAAACGTGCATCAATAGCACTGTATTAATCAGATCACATTAATGGTAAACAAATGGCAACATTAGCCCTTTACACATTAATAAACATACTATGTTCTCTCTCTCTGCCCAGAACACTAAGCCCTACTGTATGTAGTCCGTTAGGTTTGTCCGGCGGATTTTCCACGTAGGACAGAAACGGGTTAACCACTTGGCCAGGGTTAACGAAACAACTCCACCGGGCAGGGTTTGGAGCAGTTCAGTCGACTTCGATGAAGGAAAGAGCGGCGTTGTGTAGTCCGATTTCCTTGTAGAGAAAAGGTGTTCTCTTTTGCAGTTTTGAAACACGAGGTGCGTGTTTCCAGGATCCAGTAGTGTTCTTCAGAACACCGAGAGATAAATCCACTTTCGCCAGAAAGTAGAAGTTTTTAGCACAAGCGCTTGCGCGCTTCCTTCAGCAGCGCGAGCCACCAGTGGAAGACGAAGTTTAGTCAGTTCTCAGCGTATTTATTCCCCCGGTCAGTTGGTCCGTGGTCCGATCGGAAATCAGTGTTCTTGAGCAGGTCACATGCTCTTTGTTACCTGGTGAGTTTAAACAGTGCTCTTTGTTTCAGATCAGTTTAAACAGTGCTCTTTGTTCAGGATGACCACCTTTTGGTCATGACTTCTTTATCTCAGAGGCCGCTGCTCTGAATCCTCTGTTTACAAGATAATATTTAATATCCAGTTTGATTCTTCCTTGCTGTGGTCCCAACATAATTAACTAGAGCTAATAGACTGACAGTACTCTTTATAAATGCCGTGCTATGGCAGCTGTAATTATTATAGGTTCAACTGAAAATCTTCCAAAGTGCTAAGTTGCTAAATGTCTGAATATTGATATACATCCTTTGAATCTGCACAACACTTCCATGGCAAAAGCTGCATTATGCTGCCCTCCTGTGGTGTAACTTGTTCTGGCACTATGGTGGAAAAAAGATGTTGAGCAAAGTGTTATTGATGTGATTTACTGAGCAGGATATCTTCCTGAAAGTTAAACTCTCCCTGAAGCTAGAACAGGGAATAAGCAAAGGAATGAGTGCTAAAAAAATCTGTAACTTTACTACATACTGTAAAAGGGTAGAAGTGTGATGAGCAAGTGCCTAACTTTGGTTTCAGTTGCAACTTAGTTGAAGTGGTATTTGGTAGGCAAGGACAAGTTGTTTAAGGGCGCTTTCACACCTATAGTTCGGTACAGTGTTAGAATATATTTTGTGAAAGTGTTAAGAAGAGGTTTTTAGAGTTCATGTCGCTCCATTGTTGCCCCTTTTCCCTGGGTTATGAGAGGCCATCTGGACTTACAGTAATTAGACATTAGAAAGGGAGTGTGGGATAGGCCTGAAAGAAAAGTTCTTCTCTGATCGGGGGGGGGGAACGAGGCAACAATGGGTCAACGTTTTGTAAGCGCAGGATCTGTCTGTCTGTATCTATATCTATATATATATACTCCGACTCTGACCTGCGGCCCTTTGCTGCATGTCATTCCCCCTCTCTCTCCTTTCATTTATTCAGCTGTCCTGTCAATAAATAATTTATATAAATACATTTTTAAAATCATCTTTAAAAAAAAAAAAAAAAAAAAAAGACTGGACACTAAAGCAGGTTTACTTCAGAGCTCCATGTGTTTGAGTCTGAACCATAGACTGTAAACGTCACGGTACAGGAATCATTAGTATTGCACTAAACTTTGTGTAAATAGCATCAATGTATTAGACTGATTTGGCTACGATTCCTCCGAAAATTTCACCTTTCACAACTTTCCTCACATCTCTGCTTCTCCTCATAGTCATCAAATCTACCTATCATATAATAAAGAAAATAGTGAGAGTAGAGGAAGGCAGGCCATACAGCCCGATCCGGTTGGGGAGAGTTCTAGCCCGACCAGGCTCCTCTCTTTAGCCTGCCTCTCTTAGTTATGTTACTATAATTCTAGACTGCTGGGGAATTTCCTTCCTTCCTATGACACAATGAGCTGCTCTCTCATCACTCTTTTCATTTGGTTCCTTTGTGTGCATCCTTCTCCCAGAAATGCCTGTTACTAACCTAGCTCTGGGGAGTTTACTCCGCGGAGTCCTTATATTTCTTCTTCACCCAGAATATCGCCTTGGATTAGGGTGGCACCAACACCTGGGTCCAGGGTGCAGCTGTCGCTATGGACCTGCTACACCCTGCTACGCTCTGCAATTCCCTGCAGTGTCCGGCTGCGTCCTGCCGCATCCAGTGCGTCCACCCATGCTCTGTTGTGCCACGTTACACCCCGTAACGCCCTGCTGTGCCCTACTATGACACAAACTACTACGACTACCATTGTAGTGACTGTTTAGTTCCATTATCTTTGTGACTATTATTGCCACTGTTCATCACACCCCCAACCGGCACCGTCAGACACCACCTACCAAGAGTCTGGGTCTGCCGAGGTTTCTTCCTGAAATGAAGTTTTTCCTCGCCACTGTCGCAATAGCCACTGCTAATGCTTGCTCTTGAGGGAATTACTGGAATTGTTGGGGCTTTGTAATTATAATGTGTGGTCTAGACCGACTCTATCTGTAAAGTGTCTCGAGATAACTCTTGTTATGATTTGATACTATAAATAAAATTGAATTGAAATTGAAATTGAATAGAGACGGTTGCTAGGTGATAGCAACAAATACGTCATGCTGGTCAGACCCCGCACGTAGCTGCCGGTTTTATTCGCCTTGGAAAAATAAACCAGACAAAGTCACAGTTCTACCATGAGTTCTACAACAAAAATGTAAGAACTGCGAGTGCCTTGGATAATACTTGTTTCCTTTATTTGCATGTGCCATTCTGGGGCTTTTTTATTCTATTATACTTATTTTGTAAAAAAAAAAAAAAAAAGAGAGAAAGAGAGGGCTGTAGCCGGGGACGCCCAGGCCTAACAACGCCTCTGGTCCAGACATTAAGAAAACCCTGCTTTAGACTTTTTCTCCTAAAACTTCGGAGTAACTCTGAGGTAAAAGTGAATATTACTCATAATTCCTGAACATGCAGTTGTTTTTTTATTAGTTGTTATGCAAGTTTGGAGAGCTACCATAAACCCAAAGGGTTACATTGAGGTAATAAGTAGGCATGCCAAGTCTGACGACATCTTGATGACATGTTTCATTTATTGCAGATAATTTCAAGGGCACTTATTCCGCTGTTGCACAAACTCAGACGGCAGAAGTCAGGTAACATTACAGGAGGACCAAACTGAGTAATACACCATGAACTATACGTTTCTCAGGTCAACCATACTTGTCTTCCTCTCCTCAGGTAAGGTATTAATGGTTTTAAATTCATCATTAGAACTACAGGTTGTGAAATGTCGGCTAACTATGTTCACATTTCAGCAGGTCTTTGCTATGGAGCCGGTGTGCTCACTGTCGACTTACTTAGTGAAGTAGCAGGGCAGAGTGTGACCTTCACAACATCTGTAAAACCGGCAGCTGAACCATTTATGGCATTGACTTGGAGCTTCAATGGTACCACCAATGTAATAACTTCAACCAGTGTAGATGTAGTGGGACCAGGCTATGAGAACAGGATCATCCTGGATAAATCTACTGGATCTTTGGTGCTTAGAAACCTGACTGAAAAGGACAGCGGAGAATATGACTTAATCATCATCCCACATGGAGCAGGGCAGATTCAAGGAACTGCTAAACTGGACGTGCTGAGTAAGTAAGACTAAATAATTTGATGTTGTATTTAATGTTCGGAAGAATTGAAAATAATGCCTGTGTAATACCAACTAATTTAGAATGAATAAATCTGAAACAAAATGTCTGCTTTAAGAATGCCTCTTATTAGCTTTCTTTTCAATTTTTATGCACAGCCAAAGTGTCGAAACCCACTATGGCCTGCCCCACAGAAAACTTAATAGAAGGTAAAACCTCCCTGAACCTAACCTGCGATGCTGACAGCTTTAAGTCTAGAGTGTGGATGAAGGACGGAAAACCTCTGGTTTCTGGAGATGGATTCAGTTTTCACGATGGCAACAGAGTGTTGTCCATCAGCCCCGTGAACAGGAGAGACACGGGAGAGTTTCTTTGTAACGTTAGCAATGATTTCAGCTTTGACACGGCCAAATGCAGGCTTGAAGTCTATTGTAAGTACTTTCAATTGTACCATGATGTTTTTTTCACCATCTTTACATTTTGAGTAAGTGCTCAAGCTCCTATAATTATTTTTTCTTCAATCTCATAACCATTATCTTCTTTCTCATCTGTTCAGATGGACCTGACAGACCAATAATCGTTCAGACACCAATAGGAGCAGAACTGGAAGAGAGTGTTGTTCTTAGCTGCTTTGCTGATTCCCTACCTAAGGCAACTTTCCTCTGGACGTTCAAACACATGATGATGCACGGGTTTGTACACTACATTCGTGAGATGGAAGAGATGGACCTGGGGAGGTACACCTGCACCGCCCATAACCCTATCACTGGTCTGAAAGCCTCTGTGTTCCACAACCTGCATGGTATTTAAGCTCTCTTTTATAACTCTAACTTGTTTATTCTGATATGTGATTGCAAATGGAAAAGAATAAAAGTAAGGTTTTTTTTTCTGATCTAGACTCCTCCACTCCCATCAGTGGTTCTATGTCCATGTTTTGCATTGTCCTGACCACGGTGGCACTCATATCGGTCTAAAGACTGTATATTGTCTGTGGAAATACTAGATGTTATATAACAAGCTTGCTCATTTTGATCTACAATTGGATTTACTTTAGACAATGTGTGTGTGTGTGTGTGTGTGTGTGTGTGTGTGTTAAGTAGGGGTGGGAAAAATAATCGATTCTTAGATGCATCACGATTCTCTCTAGAACGATTCGATTATCGTTTCTGATAAGTTAATAATCGATTATTTTATTTAAGATTTTTTTTTTTTTTTTTTTTTAATGTGTTTATTTTTATTTAAAAGTTACTGTCTCCAGACAAGTACAAATCAGAAAACAGAGTGACTGAAAGAGGATGGGATAATGGACAACAACTTAGAGTTTAGGCAGAAAAAAAACACACAAAAATGGCCAAAAGGAAAAACATTTTTTTGTATATATACACACATGATCTAATAAGACATACATAAAATAATTAGGCAAAACACATATAGGCTGTTCATCTACTTTATCACATTACATCTGACCACCTCATGTTTCATGTTCTAAGAAGCCAATTCTCCACCTTTAAACATGACTGAGCCTCTGACCTGGAAGATTACTGGGAGAGAAGGTGACTTTCACCAGCACGTTTAAGGCTTAAGCATGGAACGACTACCAAACAAAAACCTCAGTAGACAAAACATTTCATTAAAACTTGTGTGTAACAAATATTGTATATGTCAAAATCTAAGCTTTGTCTAGCTGCTTTGTCTAGGAAGTGATTAGCAAACTGAGTAGCAAACTCAGATTTATATGTATATTTTTTTAAATCACGCATGGAAATGTACATTAAAAAATTGTTGCATCGATAATCGGTTTAGAATCGAATCTTTGGCCTCTGAATCGGAATCGAATCATAAGGTGCCAAGAGATTCCCACCCCTAGTGTTAAGCATTTTTGCTGTGTCTCTTTAAATGTTATTTTCACATAAAATAAAGTTGTGAATGATACATGATCAAATTAACCAGTGGTCCTTCACATTTGCTTTTGTCCCTGCACTATTTTTAAAATGTTCTTCAGTAATCTACATCTGTGACATTCATTGCTGTGTTTAATGATTAACAGCTGCCTCGGTTTGTTGTGTTGTATATTAACACAACTGAAGTATCACTAATTGCTGTAATGGTGCCTCTTGCTTAAGAGAACAGTAGAATTTGTCCCCACAGCAGAGATGGTCTCATGTCTGCTAACAGATTCAGCTTTAATGAATCAATCTTGACACTACTTGACATTTCAGGTGTTGTATAACAGAACTACTTTATATACTTTGTTCTTGTATGATTCACCCGTCAAATGTATAATAAAGTGTTTATGCTGTTTAACACAGACTGAGGCCTGGTAACGTCTTATCAAATTGCTACTACAATAAACTTTTATTAAAACTCTATATCAGATTTTGTACTTTACATTCACTCCTTTTTTTTGCTCCACAAGGGTGTGCCTACGTGCTGCTGCCAAAGAATCAACTGGTGAAACCTATTTTCACATAAGTGTACTTTACAGCAGTATACCGAAAACTCCCATAACCAGGACTGGCATGGCAAGAGTTTTGGGCATAATAGGACTAATGGATGTATTAGCAGCTTGACGTAGTGCTGTGCAATATATTGATATATTGACATAGATATACTGTATGAGGCTAAATATCTTCTTAAATTTTGGATATCGTAATATTGTGTTGTCTTTTTACCATTTTTAAAGGCTGCAATACAGTAAAGTAATTTTCTGAACTTACCAGACTTACTAGCCGTTTTATTATTTGCCTTTACCCACTTAGTCATTGTATCCACATTATTGGTGATTATTTATCAAAACTCTCATTGTGTTAATATTTTGTGAAAGCACGAGTAGTCAACCCTACAATATCGCCGCAATATCGACATTGATATATTTGGTCAAAAATATCGGGATATTTGATTTTTTTCCATATCGCCCAGCTCTAGCTTGACGGCTTGCTTTTGATGACTAAGTTAGACACATCCACCTGTGTTGGTCTTATTGAGGGTGGTACATATAGCAATGACACTTAAGGGGAGACACCCCAGGTGAATAGGGAAAATAAGACTAATAGATATCAGCATGAAACTTCCCCAGTTGATTACTGACATTAAGACAAATATCTTTTATATTACAAGTTTTTAGAATTGTTATGTTTAAATATGCAAATAAGGTATTATCTAATTAAATATGTGCTAATTTGCATATATTTCCAGAAGAGAAATCTGAACATTGGATAAAGTCAGATTCAAAATTACTGTTTCATTTTGTTGACATATGAGTCAAAGGTTTTTACAGAGGGGATTTTGGATCTCTTTTTATCACTCCATTATTAATATACTGTCAACAGCCATACAAAATCAATTTTCGCCCAGTTTTTAGGTATAAAATGTCGTATAAATCAGACTCTGAGTGATATATGAACAAACCCCTCTGTAAAAACCTTAAGAATATACATTGAATACAACTGGAACGTTTGGTGTGTAAGTGCTGCTAAAGTGGAGATTAGAGTATAAGAAAAAACCCATTTTGAGAAAACACTCTAAAGATTTGTATTGTAAAAATTCACACTTTTTTAGTGGAAACAACTATTTACAGACACAATATTAAGGCTGAAACGATTCCTCGAATAACTCAAATAATTCGATTACAAAAAATCCTCGATGCAAAATCATTTGCCTCGAAGCTTCGTTAAATCAATGTTACCAACGTTGTATTGCTGATGGACGGTGTTTCCACATGGATCGTTATTATTGTCGCACACCAGACGCTGCTCAGTCTGCTGGCGACACATGCCAGAGCGTAAATAGTGAGGGGCTAAGAGAAGAGACAGGCTAGAGAAAACGACAGAAAGTGTCCAAAGTTTGGAATCAGTTCAAACGTAATTAAAACGAGAACTCTGTACCAGTGTGTCTACTGAAAAACCGAACTAGCTTACCACAATAATAGCACGACGTTAATGCTTCAGCATCTCAACAGAAAACATTTCTCATCCATTCCACGAAGCGGACCCGACAAAAGTAAATCACGGAGTTGTATGGACGATGAAACTACACCAAACACAACAACTACTAAAAACAAAAGACAAGAAAATACGTAGCAGTGATCACAATTTGATCTAAAGAGCCGACTTGTTGACTATCCCGTCGGAGAAACAGCTGATTGTTGCGCACCATTTTCTCTGGTTTGATTTGATTACAATGCTACGTAGCATTGTAATCAAATATATAAATTAAAATAGATTGAGTAGAATTAATATTTACATATACATATATTTACATATAGGCCTATATACAGATCAGTCTCAGGATGAAACTTGTAGTTCGGAAAGTTAAGTTGCACAACTTAAGGTAATATTTATGTATGTTTAATGTATGCCTTAGTGTGAGGATGTCATTTCAGAAAATGTTTTCTTTAAAAATTTTACAATGTAATATGGCACTTAAATGCACTTCATATGTTTAGTTTTTTGAGAGATGATATTGTAAGCAATGTAGGCAACAAAAATGTTGCTTTTTCCGAAAATTTAACCAAACTATTGTTTATTATTGCTCTTCAATAAAACAAAAGTATTTCTTATCTGATTACTCGATTAATCGATGGAATAATCGGTAGAATACCCGATTACTAAAATAATCGATAGCTGCAGCCCTACACAATATCTTATCAATCAAATCATTAGTAACAACAATACAAACACCTAAAATTACATCAAAACTTATAACAGCATTTATGGCCTTCAACTGAACAGAACCCCAGTAAAAAACTGTGTGTACACACACACACACACACACACACACACACACACAAACGGTCCCATGTAGAACTGCCACCCTGGCCTAGTTACTGTCTACAGCCTAACTTTCCATGCCTGCTTCATACGTAGACCCCTCATCCAGTTCCTGCTGATGCCTTTTCAGCTTTTTAGCTGTGCTAAGACTCTTGCGCCTATATTTTGCACTGGCAGTTGTGACGGCCTCAGCTTTCGAGATCCTGAGCATATCAGTTTCTCTCATTGAATTGACCGTCACAACTGTGCTCTGAAGCCACAACTTCTCCATAACAGAAAGCATGGCAGAGGCACCTTCATTGAAGGTGGAGATGGCCATACTTGCTGCTGCCTCAAGCTTACTTTTCCCCACAAAGTTTTTGGACACCGCACCCATAACAGAATTGACAGATTCTCATCGTTTGCATTTTGAGTGCAGTCCCCTCAGTCAGCTAATGGTGAAGCTAACTAACCAGGCCTTCAACCATCAGCACTGGTTCATAACAACACAACAAAACAAATTATGAATCATTCAACAGATGAATATTTAGAACATTGGAGAAAGCAAACAAAGTAGACTAAATTGTTATTTGACAGAATATCTGCACACTATCAGAGATACGAAGAAGAGACGGATCCTGACTAAATACAGGCTCAGTGACCACCAACTGGGTCAGACAGAGATGCACTTCCTCCTACACTGTGAAAAAGTATCTTCACTAAGAGATTTACACCTTGGAAAAATAGCCAAAAAAATAAAACTTCCCAATGTTAACACCAGAAAAGAGGAGGGGACAGGAGAGGGGACAGTAGCTCCACTGACAGCTAAATATGTATCTGCCTGCCATCGCCTGAGGGACTCACAACCACTTTAGGATCCCAAAATTACAGATTTGTTTAGTATTGTATAGTAATTATATTATACAAAAACTGTAACTGTTGTGTAATGTAATTGTTTTGTAATATAGTGTGCTGTATCGCGATCAGTACAGTAGCATATGTGACACCTACATATTTAATATATGACATGTAGGCTATGCATTTCTGTAAATTGCGTTGAGAGCGAGAGAGCGCACGCGAGAGAGAGTTTCCATACTCGCTGCATATCCCAAGCCTAACTCCTGCGCTAACAGCACTATTCGCATATTCACATCAAACGCTACTCGCTCCTCAATACGTCTTGAAGACGCATAGATGTATAGACACTTTGCCTGTACACATCTTCTTTGCAAAGACTGCACTCTAGTAGTAAACTGCTACAGATGCTAACTTTAAGCCCTGTCCCTGTGCAATTAGGACAAATTAAACCACCGATCAGACGCGCTACATGAACTATCAGCCATTGCTGTGTAGCGCTCCGATTACCTCCGCTGTCTGAACACTGTTTTCCGAACGACAGTTTACGCATCGACGCACTATGTGAAGGCATTTCATCATCTGCTGTCCCCTGTGTCTTCTTGCTAATGACAACTGTTTTCGTCTTCTGAGATGATTTTCGACGCACTTCTTTCGACATTTTGAACTCCCATGGAAATGTCAAAGCACGTCATGTGACGAATCTGAACGAATCACGTCAGAAATTGGCATCAGCCAATGAGATTGCGCATTTAAAGTTAAATCCCCCATTGTACTTTCACGATTGGTTGCTGATGAAAAGGAAATGACCATATTTGGATCTGACAACGTTGCACAGGAGAGAGAGAGCTTTCTAACAGTATATGTGATGACAGGGTGCAGACAGCGATCGCGGAGCAGCGGGATGATTTAGAACGCCAACTTTTGTTGAATTTAGGAGAAATCTACAAATGCAAATAGACAAAATGTAGTAAAATAAAGACCTAAATGTGTATTTTGGACTTTTTTTCAAGTCCGAAAGAAGACATGTTATGGAAGACAAATAGCCCAAAATCTCAAAATTGACCAGTGCATAAAAAACAATGTTTTTGCCTGCCGTGTCTCCCCTTAAGGCTAGGACTAGGCTAAATGTAGGACTTGAAACTCTAAAAGCAGACTAAATCACAAACTAATAAGTAAAAACTATTTTGTGGAATTAAGGAAAAGCCTTGGAAAATAACAGATGAAAATCTAAGAGAAACTTGCTTTTCAACATAGGCAAGTTGCTGTTGAGTCAAAAACAATTATCCATTCCATTCACCTCCATTGTATTGGGACTATCATCTCTAAACCTTGGCACATAACTGTTCATCCTAGGGCTGAACGATTTTTGAAAATAATCTAATTGCGATTTTTTCCCCAAATATTGCGATTAGATATTCGATTATTTTTTTAAGCTCTTTGTCTTCTGTATTATTCAACAAAGACAAACAATAAATCATTCATTCATAGTATGAACAACACACAATTACACACTAGACAGTTAAATAAGTATTATATATTTATATATATATATATATATATATATATATATATATATATATATATATATATATATATATATATATATATATATATATATATATACACACACACACACACACACACACAGTATTTTTTTACAGTGCACAGAGAGGATCTGCCTCCAGCCCCTCCCCCTCGTGAAGTTGCGCGCTGCCGTGTGCACTTGTTCAGAGAGGCTATCGTTACGTTAGCTAGTTGCTGGTGTTCTTGCCGTGGGATTAACTGTACTAATAAAACTGTTGAAAAACCGCGGCCACGCTGCTGTGAAAGCTCCCCGAACGTCATTTATCTGTCTGGTTGTTACCCCTCTCAGTGGCAGCTCCTCCACTCATCTCTTTATAACGGAGCTAACTGCTAACTGGAGCTAACCGCTAACCGGAGCTAACCACTAATCAGAGCTAATCGTTGCCAACCGAGCCTTGAGTTCTGTGTGTCTGTATCCATTAACTGCATGTATGGACTCGAGCCCGAATAAAACCCTTCATTTTATTAAAATGGCTGTAAAAGTTTTAAACTACAACTCAGAGTTGTTTGAATGACAGAAATCAGCTCAAGGTACGGCGTAGCGTTAGCGTGCTAAGTTGATGCTTTCTCTGCGGAGTGCAGACTGATTTGCTCTCGCCAGTCATGTGACCAAATCGCAGCCTTTGCGATTAGGAAATCGCGTTTTAACATATCGCAAATGCAATTAATCGTTCAGCCCTAGTTCATCCATCATATAAAGACAAGAGTCTGCAGCCCCACTAGCAGCTCTGTGAGGCTGTCTCTAGGGCACAGTGGTGCTGTAACTGTGTAGCTTGAACTGGGACATATCAAAATGAAATGTGACTATTGACTTCTTAGCAGAATAAAATAACCATTATAAAATTGTATTAGCACCGTACATTAAAGTCAACAAGTGAGTTAATGAGCAGCAGGATGTACACCACCACCTTAACACTTACAACTACATAATAACGTCCCTGATTAGCAACATTGTCAAACAAACTGCTCTGGGATTTTTCTAGAAGTGCACAAGCTAGGCCTGGTCGATATGGAGTGAAAATCATACGTCAGTATCTTGCGACGATATATACACCTTTGGATTTTCAACAAAGTGGGCTGGACAAATGTTCAGTTGTAAGTCAAAGCCACGTGAGATGAACGTGGGTTCCCTCCCTGTGAAAATATAGATATAATATACTGTACCAGGGGTGTAAATCCCAGGTTTTATAATGATATATTATATTGATTATTTGGACACAGATATGATATTTAAAGTGCCCATATTATGAAAAAAAAATCACTTTTTCTGGGATTTGGGGTGTTATGTTGTGTCTCTGGTGCTTCCACACACATACAAACTTTGAAAAAAATCCACCCATGCTGTTTAGAGTGAGATACAGTTTCTGAATGTGCCCTGCCTTCAGTCTCTGGGTGAGCTGTTCAAAATCGGCACGGCTTGTGACGTCACAAGCCAAAACGAGCAGGCTAACCGCAACCATTAGCTCGTAGCGTTAGCATGCTAACGCTATGGCTAACGCTATGGCTAACGCTATGGCTAACACTAGCATGCTAACGCTAGCATGCTACCTCGTTCTCAATAGCAAAGCACTGCTACAACACACACAAGTTCACCATAATCTACAAAAGAACTACTTACATGTGCGCCCTCATTTAGAAGTCTCCCAGCTAATCCTGCCTTGTAACTGACCAAAGTTGTATTAACAGCCTTTCTTTTACTGTCTATGGAGCTAGCTAGCTGACATGATCTACATCTGAGCTACTGGGCATGTGCAGTGCAATCAAAGATAGTACAGAAGAAGAAGAAAAGATGTCTCACTCTGTAGCTAAAACAGAAACCAGCTGAAAAGAGGATCTGCAGCAGTGAGAGAGAGCACTGCAGTACAACACAAATATGGTGTTTTTTGAAAATTAAACCATGTAAACCTATTCTGGTACAACCTTAAAATACAATATGAACCTGAAAATGAGCATAATATGGCTGCTTTAATGATATCTTAAAGTTTGTAATGTAATGTCTGTATGAGACACAGTTACACAGTTCAAATGTTATTTCCATGCCCAAAGACATTCAGATTACGCACACGTATTTTTGCATGTTTTCTCTGCTGTATTCACGTAATTATGTAAGTATAGTTCATGTTAAGCACTATATTACACTTTTAGAGCTACTTTTGTTGTGTTTTGTTTGCTCAACAACAATTACCACTCTGTCCTGGATTTTATCAGAGCTCTTTTGTTGATTGATATAAGCATACCTGAAGTTTGTTTCATTGGTAATTTATAACAAATCAGATGAGAATAACACCCACCCAACAACTTCTCACATTAACTGCATGGCTCATGCTCAATGATTGTCACTGCTGTCATGGACAGAGTGTCCAGAGTGAGCCAACACAAAAGAAGTAAAGGTTGTAAAAGGTGTCCATTGGCCCTCCCCTCAAAACACACTGTACTCACAGCACCTTCTCAATGAAAACACGTTCTATGCACCTGGAGACTGCACGAGATATGGAAACATCTGTGATACTGTTGATCATCCTGGGAGCCATCTCAGGTGAGAAATCAAGACTTCTAAAAACACTTTCACACACAACTCTTCCATCAAGGTCATGCTTATTCAGATTATCTATATTAAATTTAAAACGCTGAAAGAAGATATCATTAAAAGTGTAAATATCAAAGCTTTTGTCCAGCTATGAATCCCATCTTACAGCAGGTCACAGTTGGATCTAACAAACTATAAAGACCAAAGTCTTTAAATGAACCTGTTATTCTCTTTGTTGAGCAGCACTCATTTCAGTTATATTGATTTTGTTTTAATGATCAAAATATCAATAGTTTAGACATGATTTTCTTTTCAGCACTCTCATAGCCTTGGTTACATAATCATTTATTGTTGGTATGACATCTGAGAAACTCTAGATTACACAGATAGACTTAACACCTAATCTTTATTAAAATAACAGCAGTGTTTTTGTTCATACTTAATAGCAAATAAGAGGTGTAGTACCTCTCTGAGTCTGATATTCTTGCACAATCATTTTTTAGATTTGATTGCTTGCTTCTGGTATTTAGAAATGTTTTTAATTGATAACAGTCCCAGTGATCAACAGCGCATTGTCCAAGTCTCAGTAACATTTATTTCAAACATGTAACTGTCTTCTCCTCCAGGTTTAAGCCATGGAGACGGTGTGCTACCAGACAGTCTTACTGCAGCTGTTGGAGGGACGGCAATGTTCACCACAACAGTGACTCCACCAGAAACACCATTCATGATAATAACCTGGAGTTTTTCTGATTCTAATATAATTACCTCAACGACTGTAAATGACACTGGACCAGCATATTCAGACAGGATCACCCTCTTCAGATCTACTGGATCTCTAGAGCTCAGGAATCTGACCCTTAGTGACCGTGGAGAATACACCATCACCATTATACCAGATGGTGCAGCACAGCAGAGAGGAAACTGCAGACTGGACATACAAGGTACATTGATGCAACGCTGTTGAATTAAAAACATACAGAAAACTTTTTCAAGATTGTTTCTTTAAGAGGCATCGGAGATTTAAAAAAAAATGATTTTCCACTTGCACAAAATTAATCAAATATTATGATATATTATGACTACAGAATCAAATATAATGCTATCGTGTTAAACGACAAGACATCCCTGAAGTCATTGCTTGATGAAATGTCAGAAGCCAAAAGAATTTTGACAATTCAAATACTAAATGTTTCCACTGATGTTCAATATCGTTGTCAAATGTTTGGAGTAGCTACTGTAAGTCTTTACACAGCTCTTCCTACAATTATGACTTTGACCTAGACCATATCTTTCCTGCAGCCTTTCTCTTATGCAATATTGTTATCAGTTCAATAAAATCTGACTTTGATTGGCATACAAGGAGCGAGAACAGTGTATACCAAGTCACAATTTTCCATCATGGATGTTTAGGTTCAGGGTTATTTTCCGTATGGCACGTAAATGTTTTTTGTGGTTGTTCTGCAGCATAGAAAAGCCAGGGCAATTAAAACTTTACCCCTCCCATATGACTCCTAATAATTGTGTTGTTTATTTAAACCTACAGCACCGATCTCTAATGTGGTGGTAACTCTCAGCAGCACAGACTTGGTGGAGTCCAGCAGCTCTGTCCGTCTGTCCTGCTCCTCCTCTGGATCCTCTCTCTCTTTCCTCTGGCTGAACGGCAGCTCTGAGGTTACAGCCAGTGACAGAGTTCAGCTCACTGATGGAGGCTCCACTCTCACTATAGTTAACGTGACCCGCTATGACCAGGGACCATTCAGGTGTCGTGTGTTTAATCCTGTCAGTAATGGCACCAGTGATCCAGTAACCATCTCCATCAGCTGTCAGTTACTAGCTTACTTAAATGTTCATTTGTTTCATGTTCCTTTGAATCCAAGAGCTTAAAATGTTCACACTAATATGCAATACTCAAAATTGCTAAAAGTAGCGGCTGTGTCTAAAAACTTTTCCCTGTGCTCTTTGTTCATTTGCTTTTTGGTGACTCTTTTGTTTTTTGTGTAATTTCCATGTGCCACACACTGCAGACGGCCCAGAAAATATTAATTTGACACTATCTCCATCACAAGAATACGTTGAGGAAGGGTCAGACATCACCCTGTCATGCTCAGCTGTCTCCAAACCTTCTGCCTTAATTCAGTGGTTTCTGAATGGAGACCTGCTGTCTGATACTGGACCAGAGCTCAGAATGATGAACATTCAGATGAGTCAGAGTGGGAACTACAGCTGTCAGGCCTTTAACGACAAAACTCTGAGATCTCAAACATCTCAGCCTTCAGCTGTTACTGTACTGGGTAAGTTAAAATTAAGAGGTGTTTACAGTATTGATAATTATTCACACAATATACAAGTGTTCATTATGCATCTTTAGGATTATGAATGTTTTCATTATTCAAAATGTACAAAATGATAATCAATATATGTTCTCCCCACAGCACCAGTATCTAATGTAATGGTAAATTCCAGCACCACAGACATTTTAGAGTCCAGCAGCAGCTCTGTCCGTCTGTCCTGCTCCTCCTCTGGATCCTCTCTCTCTTTCCTCTGGCTGAACAGCAGCTCTGAGGTTACAGCCAGTGACAGAGTTCAGCTCACTGATGGAGGCTCCACTCTCACTATAGTTAACGTGACTCGCTACGACCAGGGACCATTCAGGTGTCACGTGTTCAATCATTTCAGTAACTGCACCAGTGATCCAGTAAACCTCCTCATCATTTGTGAGTCACTAACTGACTTAACTTACATTATGTTCATCCAAACCCCAGACAGTTTAAAAGTCTTGTTATTGAGTCAAGCTTCATGTCATACTAACATTATTTATCTGGGATGTTCTTTTTGTTGCCGTTTCCACCCCCTTATTTTATTGCTGACCGTATCTTTTTGTTTCCTGCTGCAGTCGGCCCAGAAAATATCAACTTGACACTATCTCCGTCACAAGAATATTATGACGAAGGGTCAGACATCATCCTAAAGTGCTCAGCTGTCTCCAGACCTGCTGCCCAGTTTCAGTGGTTCCTGAATGGAGACCTGCTGTCTGATACTGGACCAGACCTCAGAATGATGAACATTCAGATGAGTCAGAGTGGGAACTACAGCTGTCAGGCCTTTAACAATAAAACTATGAAGAATCAAACATCACAGACTGCAGCTATCGCTGTTGTAAAATGTAAGTTAGAGAGAATGACTTCTTATTGCTGACGGCTAAAATAATTAGGTCAGAAATAGTTCCTTTAGAAACTGTTTAGTTGTGTTGTTTGACATAGAATTGGTTAAATTCAAAATGCTTAGCTGATGTAGAAGTCAGAGCAATTGATTTGTGCAATCTTTTTTCCCCCCACTACTAACCTCTTTTTTTTTTTTTTTTACCCTTAGCACAAGTCTCCAATGTTGTAATAACTCCCAACACCACAGACTTGGTGGAGTTCAACAGCTCTGTCTGTCTGTCCTGCTCCTCCTCTGGATCCTCTCTCTCTTTCCTCTGGCTGAACAGCAGCTCTGAGGTTACAGCCAGTGACAGAGTTCAGCTCACTGATAAAGGCTCCACTCTCACTATAGTTAACGTGACACGCTACGACCACCGACCATTCATTTGTCATGTGTTCAATAATTTCAGTAATTACACCAGCGATCCAGTTAAACTCTACATCAGCTGTGAGTAACTCTTTGTTACAACATTTGCATGCAAATGCTACACAGGCCTTTAAATTTGCAGCTTGAGTCATAAGTATGTCAACCATCATGTCAGGAGTGGTTTGCTATAAATTACTTATTGTGCTGCTTGCTGTTTGATTGCTGCAGTGTTTGGCTGGTACTGGTTAAATGACAGCTGTATTTAATTTAATGATGCAGTTCAGCATCTGAACAACATATTAACAGCAATGAACCCTTCACACTGAGCCAAGCTAGATGCAGCATTGATCAAGCTACTGTTCTTGCATTGATGATTATACCGGTTTATATCCTTTTCCCCCAGTTGGGCCAGAAAAAACTAATTTAAAGCGGTCGCCATCACAAGAATACTTTAAGGAAGGGTCAAACATTGACCTGATGTGCTCAGCTGTCTCCAGACCTGCTGCCCAGTTTCACTGGTTTCTGAATGGAGACCTGCTGTCTGATACTGGACCAGAGCTCAGACTGATGAACATTCAGATGAGTCAGAGTGGGAACTACAGCTGTCAGGCCTTTAACAGCAAAACTCTGAGATACGATACATCTCAGCCTGCAGCTGTCTTTGTACTAAGTAAGTTAGAATACGTTTAGTAAGTTAAATGGCTGGCTTTAAGTTGAACATTTTAATACTTGACTTGCTGCAAACTTCTCTTTACTTTTTATCACAGCACCAGTCTCCAATGTGGTGGTGACTTCCAACAACACCCACTTAGTTGAGTTCAACAGCTCTGTCCGTCTGTCCTGCTCCTCCTCTGGATCCTCTCTCTCTTTCCTCTGGCTGAACAGCAGCTCTGAGGTTACAGCCAGTGACAGAGTTCAGCTCACTGATGGAGGCTCCACTCTCACTATAGTTAATGTGACCCGCTACGACCAGGGACCATTCAGGTGCAACGTGTTGAATGGTGCCAGTAGTGGAATCAGCCAGCCGGTGAATCTTTTCATCCAACGTGAGTTTATGGCAAAGTAGTCTATATCCTTCGCGTTCCACTTCCGGGATTGCTCAGGTGCTGCAGGAAATTCCACCAGATGCATGCATTTTCCGTTTCCTTCCGCTTTCTTTATGTTGGAATTTTAAATTCGGGGGATTTATGAGGACTATTGTTGACTGCGCCTCAGATCTCTGCATGGTAAATTGAGACAGCTCGCTAGACTATCTGTCCAATCTGAGTTTTCTCTCGCACGACTATTTTGCAGCGGCTCTGTGCGGAGTTTAGCACTGCCCACGGCGATTCTGATTGGTTTAAAGAAATGCCATTGAACCATAGCCCGTTTTCCTACCATCCTCGAATGCTATGTGGAGTAGCCAGACCGGCCTTCAGCGCGCTTTGGAGGAGGGTCTGGCAAAGCAAGACTAATGGCAAAGGGACTTGTGTTACAAACCATCCCTAAAGAAGCAATAGAGGGTTTTCACGACGCGTCATCAGACGCGTCATCAGACCCGAAGTCGCCATGTTGGAGGTACTCCGCATCACAACAAAGCACAGGCACTGAAGTAGATCCCGAACGGTGTCAAGGAAAATGGTTAATTATTGACGTGTTTTAGGTTGTACCAATAGATCAGACCGTGAAAAACATTTTGAATATTATCGACTTCCAAAAGTTATTAAAAAACAGGGAGAGGAATGCCTGAAGTTATCAGAGGAAAGGAGGCGCTTGTGGTTGGCAAAGCTCAACCAGGATCTACGAGGGACAAATCTGTCTTGTTCGGTCTTTGAAATGAAAAAAAAAACAACTATTGAGAGTCACTTGGCTACACCTTGAGTATCGCAATGATATCATACAGTTAAGGTTAGGTTGATTAAAGACGTTATTGCATTACTTACTTTGGCCTTCACAAAACATTGGTCGTTAATGACTTGGTACTGCGTCTCCCTCACCCATCCACACACCATCTGGTTATAAGCCTCCAAACTTTTGTAGGATTTAAGGTCTTCCGCTGTGTATGGGCTCGGCAAGAAAACCAGGTAGTTGACTATATAGGGATATGCAACTGAAGGAAAAATCACCGGGTCGTCATGGATCCAAGAAGAGGGAGCCAACTTGTAGGGATCTGCACCGCCAGTAAACTGTAATTTCTCAAAATATCGCACCTTTTTTTTGTGGTCCAAGTCCTTCCATGCCTTTGCATCCTGGACGCGTTTTGATGAGCTTTTCTGTTGTTTAGACATAAAGTATTAAAGTATCCAAAGTGCACAATTCTCCATTATTCCATTCAGATGTTTACACCGAGTGCCTCCAATATGGCCGCGCATCCAGGTTACCGCCCAGAACGTAACGTCGGTGAAAACCCTCTATTACTCCCGGGTTCCATATAGGCTAAATCCCAGTTGTTCACTTGTCACTAGGAAAGGCAGACATAAACCACAACTGTGGATATAATGCTCATAATGCTAGGTCCACACAAAACCTTAAACAGCACAGACTTAAATAACGTAACCTAGGATATATGATCATCAGCATACATTTGCAAGGAAGGAACAGCACAGCACTTTATAAAATTAGGTACAGTATCAATACCACTAAATACCAAGGTGTTCAAAGTTTGAGGATTATAACCTTCTATATGTAACAGTATCTTCATAGACCATATAGTGTACATTGCATTGTAGCCTACATGTTAAGTTGTTCTTCCGCGGTCTTTTGTTAACTATTTTTAATTGTAATAATGTTGGACTTATTACACAAGGTGACACAATACAAACACTGTCCAAACAATAATTTAAAAGTCCTAAATTGACTGCTTATAGTCAATTTTTAGAAATGTGTACTCACCGATCAGAAGCTTCGGTGGCCTCTGTGGTTGGCCGCTGAACTCCGGGAAAGCATCCCGATATGGCCGCTGTAATCCCATTTTTCTACCAATATGATGCTTTACGTCGTCAGATAAAGTTCAGCAGACAGATTATCGTCACTTGCACTTTCTCCATAATGTTGTGATATTTTTCTGTTTCGCAGTCAACTTCTTCCTTCGCTCGTTTTAGAAGAACAACAACTCCTTGCAACATGCAGCACGTTATTCTTTTCATCGCTCTGCTACCGTGCAGCTAGCTTAGCTAGTTTATCCAAACTTGGCCAAACGTCTCTCTCTGATTGAGCTTTGAGCAACCAATCACAAGACGAGGTCAACTGGGGTCGATTTTGCATGACATTACTACAACTATTTATATTTTATAATAAATAAATGTTGTTGGATTCACTTTCACACAAACATTTGATTAAAAAAATAATTTAATTAAAATAAATAAAAAATCAGGACATTTTCCTTTTTTGGAGGATCTTGAGCACCCCTGCCGACGCGCCTCCTCTCAGCACTCACACTTTGAGAAGGTGGTGGGCATTATAGTCTGGCTGGCCTAACCAGTGATGGAAAGTAACTAAGTATATTTAATCAAGTACTACACCTATACTATACTTAAGTACAATTCTGAGGTACTTGTGCTTTATTATTATTATTATTTAATTTTCTGCAACTTTATACTTCTGCTCCACTACAATTCAGGGGCAATTAGTGTGCTTTATTACTCCACTACATACTGTATCTGATACATTGAGTTGCTAGTTACTGTGCTAATTCAGATTAATGATACAAAATATAATCAATAGATTATAATCTATTATCTATTTTATCATAAGACTTTATTAATCCCCCGGGGTAAAAAAATTGTTTTGATACCAATACTTTTGTACTTTTAAGTAAAATATTGATTAGAGGACCTTTACTTGTAGCAGAGTGGTTTTATACTGTAGTATTGCTAAAACAAGTATAATGGAAACATCAGAAGCCTCTTCAAGAATACAGCCAAACTGCTGTAACTTTAAACAATCTGACTTTTTGGTTGTGTTACAGATGGACCTGATAATGTGGCCATCAAAGGACCTGAATCAGTACGTGTTGGAGATTTTACAATGCTTTACTGCTCCACTACGTCTGTACCATCATCAACTTTCACCTGGCTTTATAATGGAAAGCCAACCAGTTTGCATGAGGCTGTGTACATCATAAAATCCATTAAAAGCTTGGACAGTGGGACGTACACCTGCTCTGCTATTAATGCTGCTACAGGGCTGAGTCAAACAGTGAGCCACAAGTTAACTGTTGTAGGTAAGTAACAAAAAAACTGACACAGAAAAAAAGTATATATACCAATAAGATATGTATCTTTCTATGTGTTTTGGACAAAGGTATTAAGGGTCTTCTTGGGTGATTTTTTTCAGATTTCTCAGACTGCTCACTTGCTGCTGGAAGAGCTTCTGTCGTAACAGCTGGATGTCTTATTATTATTGCAACAGTGTGTGGAACAATTGTGTATGGTATAAGGAGAAAAAGGTAAGCACAGAACAGGTTATGCTATTAACTAATTTGTTGACAATTTGTTGTTTTGTTGTAAATTTCACATGTACACAAGATGACATGTCTGTAAAAGTGATGCCACGTGCACAGGAGATAATTTATAATACAGCTGTATTACCTAACACAAGTTAATGAATTGATTCATGAAAAAATGACTTAATTGAAACATGAAAACATGTCTTCATGATTATTACATAATTAAAAAATGGTTAATTAGTTTAATAAAACATTGCTCATGCTCACCTCAGTTTTTATAATGAGCGAGAAAAAAACTGATTCACAACATTATGCAATAGCCCTGCAATAAATACTTAGATTGCAATGGTATTTGTCACACTGGCTGAACTATTAGGACTCTGGTTTGAATTTTGAGTAACATCTGGCACACCACATTTTAACAATGCGTTATTTTTGTTTTGCAGAGTCAATAACAATTATGCAGCACATCGGAAAGGTTAGTATTCATTTGATCCAAGTTCTTGTGCTATCTTATCTTATCCAGAAAGAGAATTTAAGGGAAAGGCTTGTTTCTCAATCATAAAAGTGACCTAATTAATCATGAGATTTAATAAAACTCTGTTTTGACCCCTTAGAAAAAATTAGTGTGAAAGAGAACCGATCAGACGTGTATAAGATTTCAGTAACAGCAAAGAACAATTTGTCTTCCTTTGAAGGTGAGTTGAAGGTGCCTGAATGAAATGTATTTTTAAAGAGAGAACTGTATGTTCCCATCATCATTTTATCTTTCTGGTCATTTGTTTGCTTTTTCTTCTGCAGCATAAAAAATGAGGAAACACAAACACACAAGAAGCCTTCCACAATTTCCGAGACCAACAGCCTCAAAGAAAAACAGCAGTTTTTTTGTTGTTTATTTTCATTTATTCAACCCAACTATTTTCTGCTTCCTTCAGATTACAGTTCATTGTGCTGAGTTTGATGTTAGATGCATAGCTGCATTGCAACATTTGTGAAACCTGGTTTTACTAAAATGACTGAAGGTTTTGCAAGAATTTGCTCAAAATGTATGTATGTATAAGTATATATGTATATTCAATAAACACTGGATTCCCAATGGCTCCTGTATCACTGCCTCTGAATACAACTGAAAATATCAAGTTTAACCATCATGAATTCACAAAAACGTAAGACAGGCAGCACTATTTACCTGTTATCTGCTTTAGTCTTCTCTGATTGAGGTGTTAAACATGCTGAGATTACATCCTTCACTTCTGTGAGACCAACAGCACCTTCATATATCCCGGCAGATACAGCCACACCGCACTGCTGTCACTTTAGAGGTGCTTGTAGGCATGTTTTTGGAAGTTTTTAAGCTTGCTGTCTCCCCTGTTTCCTTTCTTTATGCTAAGATAAGATAATCGCCTGCTGGTTTTGTGTGTGAGTGGTCCTTGGTTTATGCATGACCAATATCATTTGCAAACCTTAACTAAGCAGTTTCTGTTGCCTAAACTTAACCAAACTTTAACCAAAGCTGGCAGGATTATATATGAGTAATTTCTGGGTTTAATGCCACTGACAAACAGCCTTTTTGTCACCTTTTAACAGTTTGTTGTTTAAAAAGGTAGAGAAACTTGTTAGTTTATATTTTATGACATGTTTTTAAATATGACCATTTTATGGGAAGAATATACATTTAGAATTGTATTTATTTGTTGTACAGCATTTATTTCTAATGGACCATATACTATATTAACAAAAATGTAACATGAAACATTATTTAGATCATGCATGAGAAAGAACTCTAGCCAACATTAGGGATACAATGCAAATGTCAGTAAAGTGTGTATATACACTGTATATACTGTATAGTCAAAATGCTGTTTAATTCTATGAAAATCTAATTGTTGACAAAGAAACCTGATTGAACTTGTTTCCATATCCAAACCCAGAACTTGGGAAATTATCTATTTGCTCCTAAATGTGTCATTAAAACAAATGAATACAAGAAGACCAGAATGCAAAGGTTTGATTTCTAATAGCAGATTAGAGTCAAGTCTATTATAAACCCAACACAACAAAACAGGCAGACATTTTTATTTGTTACATTATTGACTTTTTAGAGGTTTGAATGTCAGTGTCTGTATGAGTCTCAGGTGGATTATATCTTCATCTCCAGCTTCTCCTCCTTCCTTTTCTTAAAACCAATGTGGTGTCTGAATGTTTTCCAAGCTGAAGGTTTCTTTTTTTTTCTCCTCAAGCTTTTCCTCAGAGTGGTCGATCTCTTCCAGCAGCTTAACATCCAGTAAATGATGGGGGGAGTCCTTCTTCTGCTCCTTGGTCTTGTCCTTTTCTTCTTCCAGCTTGGCAAGTTCAGTTCGTAGGGTCTGACTGATCTCCCCCTCAGTCTGGAGCTTATTGATCAGATCCTGTTTGGTTGAGGCCTGTTCTTCTTTCAGGTCCTCCAACTCTTTGACAAATGACTTCTCTTTCTCAGAGGCGTCTTTCTTCAGGCTCTGAATCACCTCCTCCATCTGATGAACCACAGTGTCCTTCACAGACTTCAGGTCCTCCAACTCTTCAACAAACGACTTCTCTCTCTCAGAGGCGTCTTTCTTCAGGCTCTGAATCTCCTCCATCTGACGGACCAGAGTGTCCTTCACAGACATTACATCTTCCTGCTTTTTGAAAAATCTCTCTTGCTCAGAGACGTCTTTTTTCAGGCTCTGAATCTCTACCTCCATCTGATCGACCAGTGTGTCCTTCACAGACTTCAGGTCCTCCAATTCTTTGACAAAAAACTTCTCTCTCTCAGAGGCGTTTTCCTTCAGGGTCTGAATCTTCTCCTCCATCTGATGAACCACAGTGCCCTTCACAGACATCAGGTCTTCCTGCTCTTTGAACAACCTCTCTTTCTCAGAGGCGTTTTCCTTCAAGGTCTGGATCTCTTCCTCCATCTGATGGACCAGAGTGTTCTTCACAGACTTCAGGTCCTCCAACTCTTTGACAAACGACTTCTCTCTCTCAGAGGCGTCTTTCTTCAGGCTCTGAATCTCCTCCATCTGATGGACCAAAGCATCCTTTACAGACATCAGGTCCTCCTGCTTTTTGAAAAACCTCTCTTGCTCAGAGGCGTCTTTTTTCAGGGTCTGAATCTCTACCTCCATCTGATGGACCAGAGCATCCTTTTCAACCATCAGCTGCTTTATGGCCTCCAGGTACTCTGAAACATTTTCAGCTTGGGAGTGAATCTTTTTCTCCAGCTGTTTCTGACGGCTGTCGCCCTTTTCTTTCTCACCTTTCAGCTCAGTTTTAAAGCTCGGGTTGATCTGATGTGAAGCTTTCAGCTGCTCAAGTTCTTGCTGAAGAGCTCCACTTTTATTTTTTTCAACCTGGAAGTCTGCTGAGAACTTTTCTTGGCTGATAATGTAAGCCACTTTGAGGTCCTCGAAGTCTTTCTGAAGCACCTTCTTCTTTGTTTTGATAGTATTTCAAACCTCAGTGGCAATTCTCATGGTGTTCATGGTCTCTGGGTCACTGAGCCTCTTCAGCCTCTCTAGTTCATTGCGTTTGTCCTTTTCTCTGTTAATGAACATTTCTTTTAGGCTCTTCTGACGAGCCAGCTGTTTTTTAGTCTCGTTCAGGTCTTTGCTGAGTTGCAGCCTTGTATTTTACTCCCAGCTGTTTTTGGCACGCTCATGCTTCAAAAAATCACTCAGCTGCCTCACTTGGTCATGTAGGTTGGCAGGGCACCTGGGCCTCCTGTTGTTCCACCCCTGATCCATTTTTAGCTGGTAGATTTTTGAAGTGTCTTGTAGATGCTTTTCCTGAACAGTTTGTATCAGGTGATCTCCATACAATAAGTCAGCATTTCAATTAGGGTTAAATACAGATGTTTTAATGATTCAATGACACTGTCCTAACCAGAGATACACCAGCATTGGTTGTTTCTGCACTTCAATATGCCCATGTTGTTGTGGTTATGGATAGTTCTGTTGGGGTTGTTTATATTTCTGTTGCCTGTTTGTGTTTTTCTGTATGTTTCCTGTTTTCTATATATTGACAGTTTGTTCCTGTCAGTGTGTTTCACCCATGTGCCTTTATTTAGAGTTTTCCCTGTGATCTTCTGTTCTTGTAAGTTTTTTACTTTTTGGATCTCCTTCGTTTTGCTCCCTGTTTTTGTGTTAATAAACCCTCAAGCTCAAACCTTCTTCTGCCTGCCTGCCGTATCTCTGCTTTTGGGTCCTCTAATTCCCTGCGCCTCGTCGCACATGTATGTGAGTTAGAAGATAAAGAGTTCCTAACTCAACGTGAAAGACTTTCTATGATGTTTTTAACAGATGATGAAGTTTAAAATACTTAATACTGCTTACAGTAATGAGGTCATCAAACATTCCACACTAAGCAGCTCTGCTACGCATATCTATTGACTAAACATGACAGTGACTCATACAGCCGAGTTTGTAATATATCAATGATGCCAAGTTTCCTAAGGAGATCATAAACTTTTTTATTTCCTTGAATGCACTCCCTAATCTTATCTTTTAAGCTCATATAGCAATTACAGGTGAGAACAGATACTGTTTTGATATGAAACAGTTGTGGTTTATCATCTTAAATATATTTTTTATTTAATGACCATTGGTCCTTTGCTAAAGTATTTGGTAGTATTTATTCATTCTGGCTTTTATCGGTCTATCAACACTATAAACAAGTAATGACCTAGCTCTCAGCTGCATACATTGATGATTCCTTATCCTAATTGTACCCCAATGTTGTTATTTAACAATTTTGCTTGTGGTTTTGTTTAAATATTAAAATATGACGTGACGTGAACTTTTTAGAATGGGTTTTATAAAGTGCTATGTAAATTAATGTGTGCCTACTGCTTACTACTCAGATAATGGCATACAGTACACAGGTAATTCACAAAAAATGTATCTTGCCTTTTTAGACAATGCTCAGTTTAAAAATGTAGCATCACTTTGCCCATTTTTGGCCTCATAATGATTTTTTAACCAATATTATCCACCAATACAATACATTGAGCTAATCTTTCAAATTTAAGTCAGTTGGGGATTAATTTGACAACAGATATGAATCGTTATCATATTATGTGTGTTTGTATGTGTTTATCAATTAGTGAATTGGTGACTTGCCCCCCCCCTTCTGCCAAGTGTAAGCTGGGAAAGGCTCCAGGGAACGATAAATAACTGACTGGTCTACTTAGTTATTGTGGCCTTGAAGAGCAACCAATCAAGTATTGCATTAACCATAAAAATATATAGTGTAATTAAACTTCTTTCTTTTCTTTCTTCTCAAATGTGAGTCTCTTCTATCAAAACAGGAATGACTTTTTAACAACTGTAGTATTACAGTTTCTGCAAAATTAAAAAGGAGATATCTTGTTAATTTAATGTGTATGCATACAGTGCCTCAGTATCTATTGTACAATGTGTGAAATGTTTATTGAAGGTTTATGAATTTATACTAAATACTGATAAATGTTTTAAGAACTCCCATGGCTTCGTGTAGATTCAGACGGAAAATCATCACACCATCAGCCTTGTTAGTTATTATAACTGTACTCTAGAACAATGTTTCTTAGTTCATAATTTACATTTAAATTAAAAAAAATTACTTTGTCGTTTTTTATTAATGACAGCATGAAGTTATGTATTTGACCCTCAAACAGATGTGTACACACGTGTGTCGAGCTGGTCTGGTCCAACACAAAGAAGTCATAGAGGCGTCTTTGGTAGCTACTCTGACCTGTTGTCAGATGATATCTTATCATCTTTATTAGACTATTATTCTTTCACACGTAAATCATTTATCTAAAATATACTGTACAGGCAGACCAGGACAAGGACAGAGAAAGTTCACGTTTATCAGACTTAATGATCTCAGTGAGTTTGTTTAAAAATAAAAAATAAATTAAAAAAAATAAACGGGCATTGGATAATTTAAGTAAGAATACAAAAATGACCTCCTATCCTGCAAACTTTCAACACCTATACTGCACACAATGAGGCTGCAGTCATACACAAACCAGGCTAATACTGTGTGTAATCTCTACAGTAACCCTCGATTAACCCCAATTCATGGTGACCTTGCTCACAAAGGAGCAGGAGGCACATCACAGAGCAGGGAAATATCTACTAATTTATTTATTGCAACATTTGTTTCTGCATTTCGGCACCATTCATCTTTCTATCTGTTTGTCACCTTTATACCAAAAGATAAAATATACAGAGAGATAATAATCTCACTATCTAATTCCATCTCTCATTTGACTGCAGAAAGACATGGACAAACACACAGTGTTGCACTCTACACATTCCTACATTATTCAATGATTATTGAATACAATGACAACCTCTAGCAACATTAAAGAGTTTTAAGCAGTGTTTAAAACATTTTGCTTTCTAAATATATCACTCCAGACTCCAGACACTCCAGTCTATACAGAGCAACACTTCTATACAGAGAAGTGACGATTAAAGGAGTGATAAAATGATTATATAGGGTATTTCACAATGTTCCTTAAGGTCTCTGAATAGGGTATGTAACATTGGTTGGGCTGAAAATTGCCCAAGTGCTATTCTGTGGGCCCTTAACTACCCTGTGAATATGGCTCTATTTGGAACAAGAGCTTTTCTTCCAAATATGGTATGCTCATGAATATTTAGATGAGCTGGGCACTGATTGGTAAGCGAACCACATACACATACATTGGAGACGAGACAGCAGGTCTCTTAGGGCCCTGACACACCAACCAGACGGGCCGACCGTCGGCAGAAAAGGCAGTCGGACTGATCAGTCGGGTCCCCGAGGTCCAAAAAATGCCTCAGAACACACTGAGGCGACGCCGACTTGAGCGTATGCTCTGCGTGTGCACGAAACGTAATACATCTCCATACCAGCAGGCGGCGCTGCTCTGTATTGTTTCCATTAACAGTCTGATTATTTCCCAGAAAATGAGAACCGGCAGCTGATTGGACGAACGCGCCACATGGTTCTTTTTTCTCCGGAAATTCACAGCCAGACTGTCATGGCGGCTTGTTCAGAATACGATCTCATATTGTACTAAAATAGTTCACCGAAACGTGTTTCTGAAAACATTTTAAGCAAGAAATAGGCCATACAGTTTCTGAATCTGTCTTCATTTCAGATCAACAAAGGTCAGTTTAAAAGATTTTCATCAGATTTTGAGCGGCTCATCCGCTCCCCATTTCCGGGCGAGTCCCGACTGCCCTGTCTCCGACTGAACATGAGGCGTTTTCCTTCAGGGTCTGAATCTTCTCCTCCATCTGATGAACCACAGTGCCCTTCACAGACATCAGGTCTTCCTGCTCTTTGAACAACCTCTCTTTCTCAGAGGCGTTTTCCTTCAAGGTCTGGATCTCTTCCTCCATCTGATGGACCAGAGTGTTCTTCACAGACTTCAGGTCCTCCAACTCTTTGACAAACGACTTCTCTCTCTCAGAGGCGTCTTTCTTCAGGCTCTGAATCTCCTCCATCTGATGGACCAAAGCATCCTTTACAGACATCAGGTCCTCCTGCTTTTTGAAAAACCTCTCTTGCTCAGAGGCGTCTTTTTTCAGGGTCTGAATCTCTACCTCCATCTGATGGACCAGAGCATCCTTTTCAACCATCAGCTGCTTTATGGCCTCCAGGTACTCTGAAACATTTTCAGCTTGGGAGTGAATCTTTTTCTCCAGCTGTTTCTGACGGCTGTCGCCCTTTTCTTTCTCACCTTTCAGCTCAGTTTTAAAGCTCGGGTTGATCTGATGTGAAGCTTTCAGCTGCTCAAGTTCTTGCTGAAGAGCTCCACTTTTATTTTTTTCAACCTGGAAGTCTGCTGAGAACTTTTCTTGGCTGATAATGTAAGCCACTTTGAGGTCCTCGAAGTCTTTCTGAAGCACCTTCTTCTTTGTTTTGATAGTATTTCAAACCTCAGTGGCAATTCTCATGGTGTTCATGGTCTCTGGGTCACTGAGCCTCTTCAGCCTCTCTAGTTCATTGCGTTTGTCCTTTTCTCTGTTAATGAACATTTCTTTTAGGCTCTTCTGACGAGCCAGCTGTTTTTTAGTCTCGTTCAGGTCTTTGCTGAGTTGCAGCCTTGTATTTTACTCCCAGCTGTTTTTGGCACGCTCATGCTTCAAAAAATCACTCAGCTGCCTCACTTGGTCATGTAGGTTGGCAGGGCACCTGGGCCTCCTGTTGTTCCACCCCTGATCCATTTTTAGCTGGTAGATTTTTGAAGTGTCTTGTAGATGCTTTTCCTGAACAGTTTGTATCAGGTGATCTCCATACAATAAGTCAGCATTTCAATTAGGGTTAAATACAGATGTTTTAATGATTCAATGACACTGTCCTAACCAGAGATACACCAGCATTGGTTGTTTCTGCACTTCAATATGCCCATGTTGTTGTGGTTATGGATAGTTCTGTTGGGGTTGTTTATATTTCTGTTGCCTGTTTGTGTTTTTCTGTATGTTTCCTGTTTTCTATATATTGACAGTTTGTTCCTGTCAGTGTGTTTCACCCATGTGCCTTTATTTAGAGTTTTCCCTGTGATCTTCTGTTCTTGTAAGTTTTTTACTTTTTGGATCTCCTTCGTTTTGCTCCCTGTTTTTGTGTTAATAAACCCTCAAGCTCAAACCTTCTTCTGCCTGCCTGCCGTATCTCTGCTTTTGGGTCCTCTAATTCCCTGCGCCTCGTCGCACATGTATGTGAGTTAGAAGATAAAGAGTTCCTAACTCAACGTGAAAGACTTTCTATGATGTTTTTAACAGATGATGAAGTTTAAAATACTTAATACTGCTTACAGTAATGAGGTCATCAAACATTCCACACTAAGCAGCTCTGCTACGCATATCTATTGACTAAACATGACAGTGACTCATACAGCCGAGTTTGTAATATATCAATGATGCCAAGTTTCCTAAGGAGATCATAAACTTTTTTATTTCCTTGAATGCACTCCCTAATCTTATCTTTTAAGCTCATATAGCAATTACAGGTGAGAACAGATACTGTTTTGATATGAAACAGTTGTGGTTTATCATCTTAAATATATTTTTTATTTAATGACCATTGGTCCTTTGCTAAAGTATTTGGTAGTATTTATTCATTCTGGCTTTTATCGGTCTATCAACACTATAAACAAGTAATGACCTAGCTCTCAGCTGCATACATTGATGATTCCTTATCCTAATTGTACCCCAATGTTGTTATTTAACAATTTTGCTTGTGGTTTTGTTTAAATATTAAAATATGACGTGACGTGAACTTTTTAGAATGGGTTTTATAAAGTGCTATGTAAATTAATGTGTGCCTACTGCTTACTACTCAGATAATGGCATACAGTACACAGGTAATTCACAAAAAATGTATCTTGCCTTTTTAGACAATGCTCAGTTTAAAAATGTAGCATCACTTTGCCCATTTTTGGCCTCATAATGATTTTTTAACCAATATTATCCACCAATACAATACATTGAGCTAATCTTTCAAATTTAAGTCAGTTGGGGATTAATTTGACAACAGATATGAATCGTTATCATATTATGTGTGTTTGTATGTGTTTATCAATTAGTGAATTGGTGACTTGCCCCCCCCCTTCTGCCAAGTGTAAGCTGGGAAAGGCTCCAGGGAACGATAAATAACTGACTGGTCTACTTAGTTATTGTGGCCTTGAAGAGCAACCAATCAAGTATTGCATTAACCATAAAAATATATAGTGTAATTAAACTTCTTTCTTTTCTTTCTTCTCAAATGTGAGTCTCTTCTATCAAAACAGGAATGACTTTTTAACAACTGTAGTATTACAGTTTCTGCAAAATTAAAAAGGAGATATCTTGTTAATTTAATGTGTATGCATACAGTGCCTCAGTAGCTATTGTACAATGTGTGAAATGTTTATTGAAGGTTTATGAATTTATACTAAATACTGATAAATGTTTTAAGAACTCCCATGGCTTCGTGTAGATTCAGACGGAAAATCATCACACCATCAGCCTTGTTAGTTATTATAACTGTACTCTAGAACAATGTTTCTTAGTTCATAATTTACATTTAAATTAAAAAAAATTACTTTGTCGTTTTTTATTAATGACAGCATGAAGTTATGTATTTGACCCTCAAACAGATGTGTACACACGTGTGTCGAGCTGGTCTGGTCCAACACAAAGAAGTCATAGAGGCGTCTTTGGTAGCTACTCTGACCTGTTGTCAGATGATATCTTATCATCTTTATTAGACTATTATTCTTTCACACGTAAATCATTTATCTAAAATATACTGTACAGGCAGACCAGGACAAGGACAGAGAAAGTTCACGTTTATCAGACTTGATGATCTCAGTGAGTTTGTTTAAAAATAAAAAATAAATAAAAAAAAATAAACGGGCATTGGATAATTTAAGTAAGAATACAAAAATGACCTCCTATCCTGCAAACTTTCAACACCTATACTGCACACAATGAGGCTGCAGTCATACACAAACCAGGCTAATACTGTGTGTAATCTCTACAGTAACCCTCGATTAACCCCAATTCATGGTGACCTTGCTCACAAAGGAGCAGGAGGCACATCACAGAGCAGGGAAATATCTACTAATTTATTTATTGCAACATTTGTTTCTGCATTTCGGCACCATTCATCTTTCTATCTGTTTGTCACCTTTATACCAAAAGATAAAATATACAGAGAGATAATAATCTCACTATCTAATTCCATCTCTCATTTGACTGCAGAAAGACATGGACAAACACACAGTGTTGCACTCTACACATTCCTACATTATTCAATGATTATTGAATACAATGACAACCTCTAGCAACATTAAAGAGTTTTAAGCAGTGTTTAAAACATTTTGCTTTCTAAATATATCACTCCAGACTCCAGACACTCCAGTCTATACAGAGAAACACTTCTATACAGAGAAGTGACGATTAAAGGAGTGATAAAATGATTATATAGGGTATTTCACAATGTTCCTTAAGGTCTCTGAATAGGGTATGTAACATTGGTTGGGCTGAAAATTGCCCAAGTGCTATTCTGTGGGCCCTTAACTACCCTGTGAATATGGCTCTATTTGGAACAAGAGCTTTTCTTCCAAATATGGTATGCTCATGAATATTTAGATGAGCTGCGCACTGATTGGTGAGCGAACCACATACACATACATTGGAGACGAGACAGCAGGTCTCTTAGGGCCCTGACACACCAACCAGACGGGCCAACCGTCGGCAGAAAAGGCAGTCGGACTGATCAGTCGGGTCCCCGAGGTCCAAAAAATGCCTCAGAACACACTGAGGCGATGCCGACTTGAGCGTATGCTCTGCGTGTGCGCGAAACGTAATACATCTCCATACCAGCAGGCGGCGCTGCTCTGTATTGTTTCCATTAACAGTCTGATTATTTCCCAGAAAATGAGAACCGGCAGCTGATTGGACGAACGCGCCACATGGTTCTTTTTTCTCCGGAAATTCACAGCCAGACTGTCATGGCGGCTTGTTCAGAATACGATCTCATATTGTACTAAAATAGTTCACCGAAACGTGTTTCTGAAAACATTTTAAGCAAGAAATAGGCCATACAGTTTCTGAATCTGTCTTCATTTCAGATCAACAAAGGTCAGTTTAAAAGATTTTCATCAGATTTTGAGCGGCTCATCCACTCCCCATTTCCGGGCGAGTACCGACTGCCCTGTCTCCGACTGAACATGTCGGGTCGGCCCAAATGAAGGCCGATAGCTCCTCGGACGGCCGACGGCACGGGACACACCGAACAGACTCGAGTCACCGACCTCGCCAGACGGTCCGACGGCCGATTATCGGGCTGGTGTGTCTTCTCTCTTAACTTCACTTCTAAGACTTTTTTATGCGAGAAATCAACTATTTAGAGGTCAAATATGGGCCGTTTTACGAAAATGTATGGCTAATTGCAAATTTTGTCCGACTGTGTGTCGGTCACTGTTTCTGGGTTACTGGACTACCAAACGCCGCTGCCCTGACAGAGCTCCAGGGCCTGCAGCTCGCTGTCCTCCTTCCCTTCTTCCTGCTAAATGGCCGGTGTGTGTGAGTGAGAGCGCGGTCAGCGAGCTTGTTATGCCTGCAATCTCTTACCACAGGTTCCAGTTAATCTTATAATGGATATGTGTGTTGAGTTATTTAAACAAACGATCAGGGAAATAAACACCTCTTGTCCGCGAGTGTGCTTGATGGAGCTCTATCTGAGAGCTAGCTTGCCTCCTCCTAACGAGAACTCTGAAATTCACAAAAATGCCTTAAATTGAAATCGGAGCAGAAGTGTTAGCTAAGCTTTGTAAGACTCAAATATGGGCCGTTTTACAAAAATTTATGGCTAATTGCAAATTTGGTAAGACGTGTCGGACTGGGCTCCATACCCAGGGCAAAGTCACCGTTTCTGGGTTACTGGACTACCGGGGCTCGGGGCTCCGTGGAGCTGGCCGGCTGCCTGCAGCCAGCATAACTATAGTATATTTACAGTTTGAATTTCATCACGCCACTTATATTACAGCTACCCTAAGGTCTTACAAAGCTAACACTTGTGTCCAATTTCAATTTAATGCATTTTTGTGAATGTGAGGGGTTTTGTTAGCTGCTAGTGTCACTTCAATCCTATGGGTAAAGATCACGCCTAGCTAGCTACACTTTCGGCATAACTATAGTACACTCACCTAAAGGATTATTAGGAACACCTGTTAAATTTCACATTAATGAAATTATCTAATCAACCAATCACATGGCAACTGCTTCAATGCATTTAGGGATGTGGTCCAGGTCTAGACAATCTCCTGAACTCCAAACTGAAAGTCAGAATGGGAAAGAAAGGTGATCTAAGCAATTCTGAGCGTGGCATGGTTGTTGGTGCCAGACAGGCTGGTCTGAGTATTTCACAATCTGCTCAGTTACTGGGATTTTCACACACAACCATTTCTAGGGATTACAAAGAATGGTCTGAAAAATAAAAAACATCCAGTATACTGCAGTCCTGTTGGCGAATATGCCTTGTTGATGCTAGAGGTCAGAGGAGAATGGGCCGAGTGATTCAAGCTGATAGAAGAACAACTTTGACTCAAATAACCACGTTACAACCGAGGTATGCAGCCAAGCATTTGTGAAGCCACAACACGCCAACCTTGAGGCGGATGGGCTACACCAGCAGAAGACCCCACCGGGTACCACTCATCTCCACTAAAAATAGGAAAATGAGGCTACAATTTGCACGACCTCACCAAAATTGGACAGTTGAACACTGGAAAAATGTTGCCTGGTCTGATGAGTCTCAATTTCTGTTGAGATATTCAGATGGTAGAGTCAGAATTTGGTGTAAACAGAATGAGAACATGGATCCGTCATGCTTTGTTACCACTGTGCAGGCTGGTGGTGGTGTAATGGTGTGGTGTGGGGGATCCCTTTCACCTTCAGAACTGCCTTAATTCTTTGTGTCATTGATTCAACAAGGTGCTGGAAGCATTCTTTAGAAATGTTGGCCCATATTGATAGGAAAGGGGTCAAACACGGTATTAGTATGGTGTTCCCAATAATCCTTTAGGTGAGTGTATATTTACACTTTGAATTTCGTCACGACATGTATATCACAGCTACCCTAAGGTCTTACAAAGCTTAGCGAACACTTTTGTCCGATTTCAATTTAAGGCATTTTTGTGAATTTCAGAGTTCTCGTTAGGAGGAGGCTAGCTAGCTCTCATTGATAGCACTCCATCCAGCACACTCGCGGACAAGAGGCGTTTATTTCCCCGATCGTTTGTTTAAATAACTCAACACACATATCCATTATAAGATTAACTTGTGGTAAGAGATTGCGGGCATAACAAGCTCGCTGACCGCGCTCTCACTCACACACACCGGCCATTTAGCAGGAAGAAGGGAAGGAGAACAGCGAGCTGCAGGCCCTGGAGCTCTGTCAGGGCAGCGGCGTTTGGTAGTCCAGTAACCCAGAAACGGTGACCGACACACAGTTGGACAAAATTTGCAATTAGCCATACATTTTCGTAAAAAGGCCCATATTTGACCTCTAAATAGTTGATTTCTCGCATAAAAAAGTCTCAGAAGTGAATATAGTGATAAAATAGCAGATGAACAATGTATACAATTTCTGAGATCTGCATGATCTATTCAGAAGAGGGAGGTGTAGCCTATGTAAATGTTGGGGCGTGACAAAGGTAGAGACTAGAGCCAAATAAGGAGGAGCTGCCGAGTTGACGTCAACTCGGTGGTTCGTTGAGATTTTCCCGTTTTCAGAGGTAGTTTCAAATTGTGAGATTTGCAGAGGAAAGAGGTGTCAATGGGATTTTGAGGTTCTATGTATGTCCTATTTACACACCAAACTGTCGTTATTCAACTATGACAAGGTAAAATCGGTTTTGCATTCTATCACCCCTTTAACGATGTGTAACTTTAGTGTATTTGGTTCATGCAGTCAAGCGACATAATTACGTAAAAAATATTGAGGATTATCTGAGATGCAAAAGGGCTTTTTTCTGCTGTAAAATATTAACTCATTTAACAGCTAAGAGATAAGACTTCGCAGGAGCAACACTCTGTAGACGTCACAGGTCAGCCTGGTTGAAAGATCTAAAAAGTTGAATCTTTTTAAATAAAAAAGCTTATAACCTTTTATCAAAATCAAGCACATAATACATTTCATTTCATTGTCTCCTAAACATGTTCATTTCCTTGTTATAGAATCACAAAGTTATAAGCTTTTTTCGACACCAAAGTGGATTAAAATCCAAACTTTCTTTTAGTGTTTATAATGTGCATATATGCATTTATCACTGCATATGTTTAAAGGAAACTGTCAGTCTGCACTGTTTCTGGGACATTTGGTGAGTCAGTACATGTGAAAGAGAGAGAGAGTGTGTGTGTGTGTGTGTGTGTGTGTGTGTGTGTGTGTGTGTGTGTGTGTGTGTGTGTGTGTGTGTGTGTGTGTGTGTGTGTGTGTGTGTGTCATTTAGGATGAGACCATGTGTGTGTGTGTGTGTGTGTGTGTGTGTGTGTGTGTGTGTGTGTGTGTGTGTGTGTGTGTGGTCAATTAATCAGTTTGTTGACAAAGAAATATTTTGATAATTGATTATTTGTTTTCAAGCAAAAAATTAATAAATGGTTGATGATTCAAATTAAATGATTTACTGCTTTTCTTTGTCTTAAATAGTTTGTAGTAAACTGGATCTCTTTGGGATTTAGTCAGAAAACAAACATCTGAGGACATCACCTTGGATTTTGAGAAGTGCTAGTGGGCATCTTTTCACACTTTTCTTTTAAATTTAATAGACTAAACAATTTTAATCACAGAACTAAGAAGATTAAAACAAGGTATTTAAACAATAATCAAATAAATCAACAGCCCTATGTTTATTGTAAAACAAAAAACAGACACATTTTTCCCTTTTTCTTTGTTTGTATGGATGGAAACTTAATCTTTAGTAGGAGGTAAAATTTCAGCATGAAGTGTAGCTGTGATGTAGCAAATGTGTAGATGTATTAGATAGCTTTCTAAACCAATAATTTTGTGATAAATAAGGATTTTGCTTATTCTTTACAATAACATGTGACACTATTTTTACTCAGAAACCATGTAGCACAATTGAATAAATCAATTTCTATCAGACAATCCATCTTATAATAAAATTGTAAAGAGTGCATTTCTTTCAGCACTACATTGCCTTTTAAAACAGAACAGTGTGACACTATTGATGTAGTTATTACATTGAAAAAAGGGGTTTGGTTTTGGATGCAAACAGTGTCTGTCTGTCTTCTGCTTACATTACAGTAAACTTTACAGACTTGGAAAATACCCAAAGAATCCATAAAGAGCTCATAAAAACTTAAAGGTGTAACATGACTCCAAGAATGCATTTTTTTTCACATAAAACTGGTTTCTGTATGAAACTATAGTTGTGAAATTCAGCTTTCTAAAAAAACAAGTGAGTGGGAAATCTGATTCTTTTTACTCTAAAAGACATGGTGTTATAATAAAGCATCTGTAAATCATGTGTCTGTATGAGAAATTACTTTTATTTCTTAGGTGTCACGAGATTTTTTTGACTTTTCTATTATCTTTACTTAAACTACCTAATACTATTTTACATATTTCAGTCCTTTAAACAACTATTCAAATCAAACAACCAAAACAGGAAAAATGTAAAGCTTTGGTTAAACTCCTAACATCTTGGGGTCGCAAATAGAAGATTGCTTCATTTTCAGTTCACAAGCCAAAATATTGAGAGCCACTTCTCTAGTAGGAGGACATGTTCTCTTATCAATGACTCAGCACCTAACAAGCCACATTCACTCCATCACTCCCAGTATACAGTGTCACAACAGAGGTTGAGTAACATCATATTTACACTGCGAGTGTCACTTACCAAAGCACATTGTTATTGAGAGGCCACATCGTATCTGTCGGTGACACATCCCTGACTGATGTTTAACCTCCCGTTCTGTACACAGGAATTATAGACACATGTGACACATTTGATGGTTGGGTCACAGTACTTGGACGGGCATGTCACTAATCAGATTAATTCTGGATAGAGGTTTATAAAAAACAGTATTATGTATAATATAATATATTGACAGTATAATATAAAATATCCCAACCTTTTTTTCAATTTAAAAAAGTCAGTCTATCTGCAGACACTGAAACCAGAGACATGTTTGTTAATCTGTCTGGAGGAGGCTAAGTGTCGCCTGGACATCTTTGATCCTCCTCCCCGAGGAATGCTATACGCCTCACTGATGCTCCTCAAACACCACACTGTAAGAAACCCAAAAGCACTCACTGAATAGCTCATAAAACTAACGCACAACACGGCTTCACCATTGAGACTCAGACTTCTGCTACACATGCAGTAGTAATGTAGCATAATACATTTATATTCATCATGATCAGTCTATCATTAAATTGAGTAACCTTTTTTAATGGTTGAATTGTCATCCAAAGCAAAACAATATGTGCACAAAGAGTCCAAATATTGTGTTTTTTCAGTTGTGGTTCAGCCAAGTAGAAAATATCAATGCATGAGTCTAAATGCAGAGTTTAGATCATTTATAAAATTATACATGCTGATGCAACTAGCTTCATACTTTATGCTCAAAACAAGAATCAGGTACAATTCTGCAAGGAGAGGCAGGCTGATGAGACCTCCGGCAGGATAAGATCTTCAGCAAAATATTTCAAAATAGAAGTTTTGTGGGTTTCTAGCTTATTGTTAAAATATCATACGGTACTTTGTGTTTATATTACAATATTAGGGGCATAACTTTATAAAGCTACATGCGATTACCAAGATTATGTCAAGGTTTAGCTTAAAGAGATGAGATCTGTCGAGCTGTTGGGTGGCTTTTGACTCTTCTTTTGATTAAATTTTTCCTATTACAGATTTAAAGCAAAATCTGGACCAATAATTAGGGTTTCTTTAAACACTGCTGGCCACTATTTGTCAGTTTAAAGGACATTTCTACAAAACAACAAATCAGTCCATCAACCTGGGTCTTGGTAACGCTTAACTAAACATATGCCCAAAGGCATTTTGGTGTATTTACACAGTAGCATCGTAAACAGGGTTTGTGCTTTTCATTACCGAGTAGGGGGTTGGTCCTATGCTGTGGGTGTGTGGGAGGATAAAAGAGCAGGAGCACCTGTGACTCTCCATGATTTTGATTTCGGAGACAACTGTCAGACAACGTTACATATGTCATTATTCAGCATGGAGAACAAGATGCTCAGGACGGCTGCTTGTTTGGCACTGGTTTTTACAGGTAGTTAAAATTCAGATGATTTGATGGGAAAAAGTTAGTCAGTTACATCATGAATTATTTATTTTTTTATATTAATAACCAAGATTTATTGTTTGGTTGAACGACACAAGGCCAAAAGCACAACAGTGTTGCTCTTAATGATCTATTCTGTGTACTAGGTGTGTGTGTGGGTGAGGGAATCTTACCCCCGGGGCCCATGAGTGGAGCTGTAGCGGGCACAACGAAGTTCACCACCACCCTCAGTCCTCCTGGGAGTCCATTCCTCCTGGTCAGCTGGAGCTTCAAAGAGGTGAACATCATCACCTTCACCAGCACCAACATCACTGAGCCTGGATATGTCAACAGGATCTCTTTAGACCAAGCCACGGGGGGCCTGGAGCTCAGGAACCTGGTGCTGGAGGACAGCGGGGAGTACACAGTCACCATCACACTGGACGGAGGACAGCAGAAACAGGGCAAGACCACACTGAATGTGTATGGTGGGTTTAATGTTGCAGTGCTGTTTAAAATATGACAAGAAATCACCTGTCAATCATTTGAAAATAATTCTTCTAAAGTAAGTGCTGTCTTCAAAGAACATTGATATATTATTATTTTAGTACAGACATCTTAATTTTAATCCATATCTCTTGATACTCCAAAAATCTGATGTTACCCACGTGGTTTACACTATTATGATGCAATGTCTAATTCAATCCAATACTGTAATCCTACAATGAAGTCCACCTTTTTATTTTTTATCTAATTTTAGACTGTAAGGTGGTTGTGTTAAATTGTTGGCAAACAGGATGTGGTGTTGTTTGATTTTACTGGATTCATTAAATTTAGTCCAATAAATCTGTATGTCTATTGTCCTATACATACACCAAAGTTCCTGCTAGAATTCAAGGATTGATAGGTTTTCTTGGTCACATTCACAGACAAAATTTGTAGTGAAATGCAATGTAGCGGTTAATAAGACTAATGAAAAATAAGAAATATAAATGATTAAAAATTCAGATTAGTAAAGAACAAATGATAAAAGATAAACAAAGATCTGTAGTGAATAAAATAGTTTTATGTAATACACTGAACAAAATGATAAATGCAACACTTTTGTTTTTGC
Source organism: Sander lucioperca (assembly GCF_008315115.2). Lineage (NCBI taxonomy): Eukaryota > Metazoa > Chordata > Actinopteri > Perciformes > Percidae > Sander > Sander lucioperca. The sequence continues at coordinate 2,885,574 of NC_050182.1, read as the reverse complement.
CCCCAGTCAGTATCTGGTGTTAGGGTTAGGGGTCATCTCTCTCCCTGACTGCAGTTCGTCATCGTAACCGACTTGAGTGGGCAAATGCTCACATTCAGTGGTGTCTGGCACTTTGGAGGTGTTCTCTTCACGGATTAACCCTAACCCTAACACCAGATAGTGACTGTTTTTCGGGACCCCCCCAGACCCCCCCAATACAGTAAAACTGCACATTTTAGAGTGGCCTTTTATTGTGGCCAGCCTAAGGCACACCTGTGCAATAATCATGCTGTCTAATCAGCATCTTGATATGCCACACTTGTGAGGTGGATGGATTATCTCAGCAAAGGAGAAGTGCTCACTAACACAGATTTAGACAGATTTGTGAACAATATTTGAGAGAAATAAGCCTTTTGTGTACATAGAAAAATAAATAAAATGAAATGTTTTTCATTGTATTGACGGTCTTTATGTTCTGCCAGCGCTGATAACCGGAGCCACCATCCAAACCCCCGCAGCCATCTTAATAGAAGACAAAAGCTCCACCAACCTCAGCTGCGAGGCCTCCGGGTTCATCAGCACCAGAGTTTGGATGAAGGATGGCCAGCTGCTCCAACAGAGTGGCAGAGTCAGTTTCTCAACAGACAACAGGACGGTGTTCGTGCAACCTGTTCACAGCTCCAGCCACGGCACCTACCAGTGTCAAGTCAGCAACCCAGTCAGCACCATGACCGCAGCCTATAATCTCACTGTTAACTGTGAGTAATGCTCACTGAACACTTCCAGTAACTGTTGTTAAGCAAAAAAAGACCCTGAAGAGTGATTTCAAAATGACAAAGTATTTAGTACATTTCTGTACTTACTAAAATGTACTTAGTTACATTTCACCACTGCATACACTATATTAGGACTCTAAAGTTCAGACCTGTAGAGAAATAATTTTAATAACGGCAAAGAATTAAGGGCTAATAAGCATAAAGCATACAATACAAATTTACTTGTGCTTTACATTAGTATTTTCTTCCAATACCACTTTCTACTTCCATTACTCCACTACAATTCAGAGGGAAATATTGTACTATTTACTTCACTACAATTATTTGACAACTTTAGTAGTTACATTACAAATTAAGATTATTGCACAAAAAACATTAAAATTCATCTGAAACAATGAATCGATTGACAGTTAGTTGGTTGGATAAAACTAGCATTCGGATGATCGGTCGCTTTAGACTCTGGGTAGTCACGCATTGCCAGACCTTCCTCCACAGCGCTGCGGAGGAGGGTCTGGCTAGTCCACACAGCATTCCGGGATGGGAGGAAAACGTGCTCTGGTTTATTGGCATTTCTTTAAACCAATCACAATCACAATAAGAGCCAGACGGAGCCACGGTGCCGCTGCAAAATAGCCTCGGGAAGGAACTTGTTTTGGTGGAACATGCACATTCAAAAGTTGTTTTAGTCGTCAAACAGAAAATTCAGATTGGACAGATAGTCTAGCTAGCTGTCTGGATCTAACCTGCAGAGATCTGAGGAGCAGTTAACCATAGTCCTCATAAATCGACAAAACTTTAAAATGCCGACACAAAAAAAAGAGGAAGGTAACGGACATCCGGTCGAAAAGAGTGACATGCGGCAGATTTTCCGGCGCCACTGGAGCAATCCCGGAAGTGGAATGTTGTGGATGTAGACTAAACTCTGGGTCATTTTGACGATTATTTTTTTTAATGATTTTCTGAATTTTAGAAACCAAACAATCAATCGAGAAAAGAATCAGCAGATTAATCCATGATGAAAATAATAATTTGTTGCAGTCCTATACAAAATAGTTAAAATATTTGCCCCACATCAACCAATAGTAAAATCCTGCTATTAACATTCATAGTCTAATGATATAACACATTAGTTTAACAGACACAGGGGACATTTTCCTGCAAATGTAGGACTTTTACTTGTAATGGGGTATTTTCACAGTGTAATATTAGTACTTTTATATAAGTAAAGGATCTGAATACTTCCTATATTTCTTTTCTCTGTGTAGTTGGTCCACATAACATATCAATTCGTGGACCTTCATCAGCAGCCCCTGGCCAGAGAGTGACACTGCAGTGCACAGCTGACTCTGTCCCAACAGCAAAATTCAGCTGGATATTCAACGGCAATGAGACACATGTTAATAACTCCATGTACATCATAGAGAGGTTGGAGGCAGAACACATTGGGAATTACACCTGCACTGCCAGAAATATGGTGACCATGCTGGAAAACTCCACAGTTCTGAATCTGAGAGGTGAGACTTCACTTTCTGTCAGTGCTGAGTACATTTTAGAGCCAGGTGTCATTTCAAAGGGTAATAACTGTTGTCTTTTTATACTTCATGAAGCATCCTGCGCTGCTCCCTGCTGGTCGTTTTTACTGATGCTGATCAGTGCGCTGACTCTGAGAGAGTTAATGTAAGAGGAAGTGGCAGGTGAGATTAATATTCGTATCTGTCATCTTTTTCAAATCAAACTTCCCTTTAATCTACTTGTCATATTAACTTTCATTGCATTATTTTTTCTCAGATTCTTTCTTCCCTGGTGCATTTAACTGCTCATAACTGAGGACTCCTAAAATCAATAAAAATGTGCTGTACATGAAATGTTATTTTGACTTAACAGATGCCAGAACTTATTACTGAGACAAAGTGGAAACTCTCACATTGAAAATAAACAATTATCTTTCTTGTTAATTAAATAGACTTTTAGAGATGTAAGAGTGCAAACGTCTGTGTGTCCACATTTGGTACCACAAATAATAGCCCCATAAATTCCCTATTCTGCTGTTACTTATACTGCAAAAATATTCACCAGTTTTAAAACCAAAATAAAAAAAGAGAAGTCTTCTGGGATTATTTTGGAAGAAGCTAAACACCTTTTCTTAAACAAAACACATCATGAACAACACTTGGATTTAAGTGCATCAGAGTTTGTGTATTTAAAAGGTGGGGTTATAATATGCAGACATAATTGTTCCATGTCATTTTTTTTTCTGGTATATGAAAATGTATAAAAGGCATATTTGCATCTTGTATTATTCTAAATTATTTATATATAAGTACATAATTTGCTAAGCAACGTATGATAATCTTGCTGAAAATGTGATTGTGTACATTTACAAGATGCAGCAAAGCTTAAGTTTGTGGCAAATATAATTTCTGTTGCACCACTGTCTCCTATAAGAAAATATTGTGCATGCTTTGTCTTGGAGGAATGTAACTAAGGATGCAGAGCTGTGCCTGTTGCAGTTGTTATTCCTGTCGTGCCCCATAAGACCAGCAATTTACATACAGGCAACAAGCTGAGTTCGACCAACTGAAACAGGCAAAGCTTTGCATCCCTGACCTGATTACCCTGTTGAACACCTGGGGCTAATTTAGCCAGGGACTCTGATTGGTGGAGATAATTATACATCCTTTTTCTGAGATGCAGCTTCTATCAGGAGGCCTGACACAAGGTCACTGGTGAGAGGCATAAAATGAATGCAGTGTTCTGCTTTATGCTCCTCATGCTGTTTTTGTCAAGCATCTTTACTAAAACGGTCGAACAAGGCGAGCTGTGCCTTTGACTCACACCAGTACATGTAGTGGTAAAATCTGTTTTAAGTACACTGAATTAAAGGGCACTTTAAATTCAAATGAGCAGAGTACTTTATATAAAAACAAAATCAAATGAAGTGTGCAATCATAGTACACATAAAAGTACATACATACAAACCCAAACATACTTTACAAATGGTTTTAAATCAAATGCTACATTTATAGAAAATAACTTATGAAACTGTGAGGCTAGTTTAGCTCTATTTCTACTTTCATCTCCAGGAAATCTACACACCACAACAATTTAGTAAGTCATATTTGTGTGTTTTGCTATCACAAATACTGTACTTATGGAGCTGAAATAAAAACCAAATGTGAGTTTTGCTTTTTGGCTGATGGCACAAGGAAAAACAGAGAATTTGATCCACCATAACGAGGATATCTGGATACTTTTTAGTCAGCTAAAGATGATGCAAAGTTTCTGATATTGATACAGCTCGAAGTCCGCAAACCATAACTCATCATAATATTTAGGAATTACTTTGTTCAAAAAGTAAACTCTACTACAGTAGCTTCTTCTTTTTTAGGTCATACAAGTCATTGTAACGTGCAACATGTTTCTTTAGGCGTCATTATCACGTTTTGAACACCAGAGGTCGCTGTTATACTTAATACTTAATAAACCAGCAGTCGGAAATAATGCTGACTGCCGATTGCTGACTTGAAAATTACTCTTGAGACTTAAAACTTAACACTCAATAGAGAAACGGTCGGCCTGTAAGAGTTGTTGTATTGTTTTCATTCCTGGTGAAAGTGCTGAGAGATGTTTAAGTGCTGAGAGATGGGAAAATGCTTCCTGCCGAGGTTATATCCTCTCTCTTGGGTAAGTCTAATAATGTAGCCTCGACACACTTCAATAAGATGTTGATAACTCTGATGTTCGGTTATCTAACTTGAAGCTTAAATCTACATGAAGTGGACAAAATATAGGCCTATTATAGGCTACACATACATCAGGGCAGAGTTTTTTTTATAGTAGCCTGAGTCAACTCGAATCAGTTTTGAGGCCGTGGTTGTGTTGCCTATCGATCAGTGTTGGTGATGACAACCTAGTTCTGAGTAAACTTCGTTCCTCTTTGCAAATGCTATTTGTTTGTCACATGTCATCATTTGAGACTTTTTGTCGCCACACTTCTCCCAGTGTTATTGACTAAAACACCAGCAGCTGGACATCCACGGATCTGCCTCTTTGTAATTCTTAAAATTGTAAGTTTCATTAAAGTTGATAAATATTAAAAATAGAAGCTGATGAAAAATAATCAAAATGTTGATTGTTCCAAATACGACATATGATATGCTATTTTAACCTTACGTGGATCACTTTGTAATAGTAGCCTATTGTGACAGAGTAACCTCCTAAATTGCTGGTGCATTAATTAGTATATGCCTTTGTGTTGTATTGTAATGTGTTTCTGCTATTTTGTCCACCACCTGTAGTGATGAACAATGAAAATTTGCAGAAAATCACCTGTCATACTGCTGAAGTTAATTTACATCACATTACTCCCAGGTAAGACAAAATTATTTAAACTTTGGAAATTTTGTCTTGAAAGGCTGATTACAGGTGCATATGTTGGTTACTGTGTGTAGAACTTATTATTTATAAAGACTGTTTTTAAGACTGAAAATTCCCCTTTAAAAAAGGTACAATGTGAAGAAATGTAAATGACTCGGTTGCATGTGTACTGATTTCTAAATTTATGTAAAGGTCTCAATCAATCAATCAATCAATCAAGTCACATGAACTAGTAGGCTACAAGGTAAAAATCTAGTGAAATGTTATCCCATCAGCTCCTGGATGTAACGATTAATGTCGCTCCCGAGCGCCTTGCCTCTCTTCAGCTCCCATACAGCAACAACAGTGTGCAACGTTGGCTTAGAAATTGAGTCATCTATATATCTAACCACCACAACACAGAGTCCAACAAAAATAATCACACAAATACAAATGTTATATCTAATAAAGCCCACATACAACCACAAGCAACAGGATGCTGTCAGACAAGGATTTTCTGAAATTTCCACATTTCACCTTTTATCAGAATTTAACACATTTGAGAGCCTAGTTCTATAAATCCTACACAGCTTCTATACTCAGTGATGTGAAAAGATATGTTTGTTTGAGTACTGTTGACACTATACTGTGTCTGAAAAAAGGGGAATTATGAAAAAGTGCAACCAGAGTTTAACAAGACTGAACATCTCCTGCCACCATATTACCTTATCTTTTGGCAGTTCTTGAGGCCCAAGAAGTCAAAGTACTGCCTGAAGTGACGGGATACCTCGGGCGTGATGTCACCCTGCCATGCCAATTCATCCAAGCACCACAAGGCTCCAATATTACTCAGGTTCAGTGGGATCTCATATCACCAGAAGGAAAGGAAATCCTCATTATTGTTTTTAATGTTCAATTTGGACTTAATGTTCCTGAATCGTTTAAGGGCAGAGTGGATATTGCAGAACAATCTTTGATCATTAGAGGTGTGGAAATGAGAGATGCAGGGTCGTACACCTGCAGCATTGCATCCTTTCCCAGTGGTTCATTAAAAGGAACCACCAACCTTGTTGTTCAAGGTGAGTACAAAAAGCCTTTTTCCACACAAACTGTACAATTTACTGTAAAATGAAGTAAAGATAAAATCCCTGTGATCCCAAGCTGAAAACTAAATTTAAATGCAATAATTTGTTTCTGTTTAAGGTTTTTTAAATCCTACTGTCCTTTGATGCCAGTGGGGGAAAGCCAGCTTTAATTACAGTATCTTAGTAAATAAGTGGATCATTTGATACAACTGCTGTGTGACCTTGTATGACTCAACTTTATCATTTATACAGCAATGATAAATAAATTGGGTTTATATATATATATAACATCCTGAATATAACACACAGGGTTAATCACAGTCATGTTTCCTCTCCCAGAACAGATGCCGTTATCTTCAGCTGTGGTTTCTGCTATAGTTATTGCTGGTCTGTTGCTGTTAGTGATCATGGCAGCCATAGTTTACCTCATCTTTATCAGAAGGTGAGTGTGTGCGTCTGATGTGTGTTTTGTGTAGTATAGAAGCTGTAGAAAAGAAACCTCTTCCCATAACCAAGACTTATGTTACATATAAATTATTTAGCATTAATCATCCATTTAAGAAATAATTTACATAACATTAAGTCACGTGGAAGGTTATATTTAACTATTGTATATGCTGGACTAATTAGGAAGTCAATTTGGTTATACTACGCATTTTTAATCATTCTAGAGATTGTTCCATAGATTTACTCCCTTTACTGAGATTCATTTCTTTTGTCCTAACCTATGGTCCTTAATTTGTTTAACATATCTTCAAGATAGCTTTCCTCTCACATTTTTAATATTTAATAAATTAAGTTTAAATTAAGATTAACTACATTAATATTCAGTTCATTCAAAATGTTAAATAAGGCATTTGTTGTAATTTTTTTTTAAAGAAGAGATATATACTTTTTTCACAAAGGATTTCTGGGATTAGCAAGAAAATCACTTCAAATCAAAAGTCACTTGCAGAAAAACTAACAGCACTTTTTTATTTCTTTACTTAGACATGATCGTACGGTCAGGCACCGCGTCTACATTGGTAAGAATAAAAGTACTTTTCACTCTATTTCTAGACAGCAACTGATTCATTTATATATTTAGTTTGTTTCTCTTCCCTTGACTAAACTAGTGTGTCTGTCTTTCAGATACATGTGGACCAGTGATGGATGTGGCCAGGACATCTGTGATTTTAAGAGATGAGGTGAGCTGGTTCTCCAAATTTAAGCTAAATAAGTTTCAGTCAGACAGTTTAATTATGCTGTTGTTTGTGATAAGAAAATTAGTTGTTTCACCTTAGTAACATACCGATACAACAGACAACTAAGTCTCCACATAACACTCTCTCACACTCCTTCATAGGATGTGGTCTACTCTGACGTCAAGCTTAAACCATCCAGAGATGCTACACCTCCATCCAATGAGAAACACACAGTGGATGATGATGTCACGTACTCTGAAGTCGTAGTTGGTCGTAGTCACCAAATGAGATGAAATGTACTAAAAGTGATAAAGTTCTTTTTCTTGTACTAGTTGCACTCTTGTTGCTGTATGCAAGTTACGTTCACCATAATTTTGGTACCATTTGGTGCAATCAGCACATCCTGACAGCGGTCAATAGAACTCAACCTTTGTGGCTGCTCCAGGCCTTCTATTCATGCTCTCATATATGTTTTTTCCATGTTCCATGGAAAAAACATATGTTTATCATAAAGTTAGCAATGCTTTAATTAGTGGTGGTATTCTTAAAGATAAAGAATATAGATATTTTGCTGATTTATATCCAGCTTTGTGTCCTGGCAGTGTGAGCAGTGTGTGCAGTTGAATGGCGTGTGGCTTCCCTCTGTTGCCGCAGCGTACTGAGCTCCCACCTGAGCAGAGCAGCGGCGGTCTGCCGAGATCCCCTAGTGGTCCGCTGAGATCCACAGTGCACTGGTACCATGGAGGGAAGCCAAACACCGTTCATCTAAACACACTGCCCACACAAAGATGACACAGAGCTGTTATCAAATCGGCAAAGTATCCCAGCATTTCTGTGGGGCTGTACTTGAGCTAAATGCTCAAACCAGTGACACGGGCATGCAAACATGCTCACAATGACAATTCTAGCATGTTGAGGTTTAGTAGGTATAATATTTACCACCACAAACGTTTGGTGCCACTTGGTTTTAAATATTGAAGCTAGGAATGGTACAAACCAGCACAGCTCCAACATGTCATCAAGGTAAACAACTTCTTTTACCTTGCCATGTTGTGCAATGGAAAAACACTCGCACTGTGCCAACATGGCTTGAGTCATCACAGTGAATCTCATCACACAAAGTTCCTATTCCTCTTTTGCTGACCATCAAAGGAGGAAGACAAAAAAGGAAGACAAAAATGATAATTGAAAAAAGGAACCAACTCCGCAATGCAACACTAGTGTAGCGTGTTAATGATGGCTGAGCTGAAGGTGTTACAAACAGTGGTGGAATGTAACAAAGTGGAAATACTTTGTTACTGTACTTAAGTACATTTTTCACATATCTGTACTTTACTTAAGTAGAATCAATAGTGCATACTTTTGACTTTTACTTCACAGCAATTATCTATACTTTCTGTCTCACCAGTGAAGTTTGGTTGCCATAGATGTACTGTATATGGGGCACTGCCGATCCTTCATCAGCTTCCAAGCCGTCTCCGGTGCTCCAGAGCCCGGGCGCAGCGCCGCTGACCCTCGGTAATACAGCCTCCGGTAAAAGTGAAAATGAAAATGTTTGTTTTTTATTATTCCCGTTTTTAAATCATAGTTGCCATCTATTTCTGTCCACAGTGTTGTTTACTTCTCCGTCAGGCTGCATAAGACACGTTCATATCTTATTTATTTGGCTAGACTTCACATCCGCCTCCCCATTTCCGCTGCTTCACACACTTTATTTCCTTTAACCATGGTTAAAGGAAATAAAACCGTCTTAAAATACACCCATGAATAAAACCAACCTTATTCCGATTCTAACAACATATTTCCGTTTTATGCTGGTTAGGATAGGAACTTTTTTTAAAAGCCAGGCCTTGTTTGTGGTAGTGGACAGTATGGATACTGTCGAAGCTCAGCATCAAAATAACTGAACCAGCCCTTTGTAAATCATGGGTCGCTAGACACAGTGCCCTCACTGACCAAGGTGCAAACTAAAGAACTAACTAAATATTACCATTTAAAATGGTAATATGCAAATAAGATTAAGAGAATAAATCGTTATGCAAGTACTTTTACTTTTAATACTTAAAGTACATTTAAAATCAGGTAATTTTTACTTTTACTTAAGTAGGGTTGTCATTGTGGTGCTTCTACTTTTACTAAAGTGAATATGTCTCTGGTTATTTGTACTTTTACTTAAGTACTGAGATTCAGTACTACCTCCACCACTGGTTACAAGGACACCAAACTTGCACAATCTCTGCAGTATAATTAGATTCCAGTTTCTTTAGGTTCAACTAAATTGGATGTCAGGATGTTTGGATATGAGACTATGATGTGTAGCACTTGCTTGAACAACATGTGAGCCTTTTTTAGGGTTAAAAGGTTCACATTCTTACTTGATCTTTCCTAATCCAAAAAATACAGACACTGGTAATAGTTGTAGTAGTATTTACCCTACCCAGTATTCTGTCTGCTTTGGGTATGAATGTCAGGATTGATCACAGGCGTTGCAGTCTGAGCGTGCCTTATGTAACAAGGTGACAAAATGTGGTTTGCAAAGTTACTGTAATGATGCACACTTATCTGTTAGCTGCTGGTTTTCAGAAGCATTTCCTGACAGTGTCATTATGTGGGTGTTGCTTTTATCACAGATATACAACAGTGGCTTTTTATACACTCACTTTGTGTCGTTGGAACATAACTTATATTCTGTTGTGTAAAAATATTAGCTTTAACTTTACAATTTGTTTTTTTCTCCATTTAGTTTTATTGAAAATCAGTGCTTGTAACTTTGATTACAATCAATGAAATGCATTTGAGATATTTCAATCATGTTACTTGTTTATCAAATAATGCAGATGAACTGGGGACAGAACCAGCAGAGCATAGTTCTCTAAATTGTCTCTACATTTGCATAACTTTTTTTTGTTAGTGCCTACTGTTGCATAATAAACATATAATAAACATTTTGCCAGATCTGTGGTTTCTCTTGTTCATGTATCTCAGAGTTCTGTCATGGCAGGAAAGAGATCAGAAAGATAAGGGATAAGGGAGTGTGTTATAAAAGTATTTCCATTTCACTCATCAAATTACTCAGACAATGCAGATACATGTCACAGTAGTACTATTGAGAAGGAGCCACACATTCATGAGCTATGTTGTTAAGAAATTACACTGAGGACAAACAATAAGCAATAATGGACTTTGTGGAAGGGATGGTGTGCAAATTGGCAGTTTCTTGCATTAAACAAAGTTTTTGGTTGCTCAAATAGTGGAAGTGTTATATAACCTACAGTAAAAGCATATTGTTGAGTTGCATTGCAAGTTTTACTCAAGATGTGAAAAAAACTTTACCCACTCTTGCCTTTGCATTAATCCTGAGCTTGTTGTACATAGGTCTGAATCTTAGTGATGTCCTGCTTTCTTGTTTCAACTCAGTGTATTTCCACAGGCGCTTTTCTTTAAAAGCTTAAGGAAATGAACCCCATAATAACCATAATTAAGCGTTAAGGAAACACCACCCTGATTAAGACAAGATAGCTGAAAATGTTTGGAGAAATAAACATGGTTTATAACGTCTGCACCAGGCAGCTTGTGTGTGCATTCTCATAAGCAATAAGGAAACATTATATTTGTAATTTCACCTTATTTGAGACACATGGTGCTTCTCTGTACATTATCATTTGACCACATGAGGTCACTGTGCTACTGAAGGTTATTATACTTGTTATTATACTTGTGTGGTTCATTCACATCACAATCCCAGGTAAGACAAAAGGCTTAAAAATGTAAGTGATAGTACTGTACAGTAAAAGTATTAGAAGCATCACAAGGGAAAGTACTCATTAAGAAACAGCATTGTGTTATATCATTGGATTATTATGAATGGATTACAGTAAGGTGCATATTAGTGCGCTTCTAATGATTTAGCTGGTTGAGGTGGAGAACATTTTTACTACATACAGTTGGGTAGTTTAATCTATAACAATGCATTATATACCATATGTTCTGTATGTAAAATCTTAATTTTCAAATGTACTTTAACTGACACATTAATAAATGTTGAGTACAATATTTCCCTCTGAAATGTAATAAAGTAGTAAAGTAACTGAAAATTAAGGTACTCAAGTAAAGTACCTCAAACTTGTACTTAAGTACAGTACTTGAATAAATGTACCTAAGACTACCTTGTGTGTACACGGGGGAGATTGGTGCCTGGAGGACAGTAGCCTATAACAAGATTTTACTACAGGATGGCTTTATATCTGTCTAAAACACGGTGGAATTACAAAAAATAAAGTTTTGGGTTTGATTGATGAATCCTTGATCTCCTGCTTTAATCTTCTGCCATAAATTCTTATTTTTGGCAGTTCTTAATAAGGCACAAGATGTCAAAGTACTGCCTGAAGTGACAGGATACCTCGGGCGTGATGTCACCCTGCCATGCCAATTCATCCAAGCACCACAAGGCGCCAATATTACTCAGGTTCAGTGGGATCTCATATCACCAGAAGGAAAGGAAATCCTCATTATTGTTTTTAATGTTCAATTTGGACTTAATGTTTAAGTATCATTTCTAAAAGGAGAGAGTGGAGATTGCAGAATAATCTTTGATCATTAGAGGTGTGGAAATGAGAGATGCAGGGTCGTACACCTGCAGCATTTTAACCTATCCTAGTGGTTCATTCGAAGGAACCACCAACCTTGTTGTTCAAGGTGAGTATTAAATATTTGTCCAAGAACTGAAATGATGGGGTGAGTGTATAGCCTAAAGGGAGATAATCAGAGGGAGGTGTGCAAATAGAGAGGGCGAGAACACACTGAGGACAACTGTTGGATGCACAGAGAATTGCAGTGTCGGTGACTGGCAGACAAGTAACACAACAAGATACAACATAATCAACACCAAACATAAATTTATTTTAGAAAAGGTAAATTTCAGTTTGGGAAATACAGTTTTTGGCCAAGAGTTAGGTCAGAAGATTGATACCATCCTTAAACATGAGTGTGGAATCAATCTTCTCATTGAACTCTTGGCAAGACAGTGAGATGTTATACTGCCCTCTTGGCGAGATCCCTCCTAAAAATGAAAAAAAACAAGTGTTTTAGATTTCCGAAAATATCTAACCACTCTTAACACACCACTGAAGAAAGACTCTCACATGGTTTGAAGTTGATCATAGTTTTGTTTCTTTTCCCAGAACCGATGCAGATATTACCAAGAATGATTGCTGCTGGAGTATTCATGCTAATAGTAGTGACCATGTTGACGTCATCATCACAAAAAGGTGTGTTTTTTTCTTTACTCATACATGAGGCTTTGGTCAGGCATCGTGTCTGCACTGGTGAGAAAGTGCCTCTCTCAAGTTCCTCTTCTGTTTACATATGAAAATTATCATATGGAGTTACAGTATTTGTTTTAGTTCCTCTAACAAAAGCCTGTCTGTCCAGTGATGTGTGATTGAAAGAAACAAGGTAGGCTTGGAGTTGGTTTGAGGCTTTATCTTTAAAGTTGTAGTTGAAGGTTTTTGATTAGTTTATTTTTGTGTGTATGTTTTTTTTTTTCAAAGCAACTTGATGAGAATGATGATATAACAGAGCACTAAATAGCCTCCTCAAAACACTCTTACCCAAAGGGTCTACTCTGACGTCCAGCTCTTCATCATCCAGAGAGGTTACACCTTCATCCAATGACAAACACACACACACACACAGCATGATGAAGTCATACTGATGCTTGGAAGTAAGAGAGGCGTGGACTGAAGTCATAGTGACATTCTGTCTTTCACTTACTCTTAAAGCTGTTGTACTGTAAATTGCATTTGCCATCATTTTGTAAACTTATCACATCATGACATCAGTAAATGAACTGCTCCTTTGGCAAGGCAAGCTTATTTGAATAGCACATTTCAGCAACACAGCAATTCAAAGAGCTTTACATAGAACATTAAAAGTACATAAAAAAAAAACATTAAAACAGGCATTAAAGCACCAAGAGAATAGAAAATGAAAACAAATAGAATAACATAGGTATAAAATACAAAGATTTCAGTGTAAGAAATCAACAATTATTTGATTTAATAAAAGGCAGCGGCAAACAGAAACGTCTTCAGTCCTCATTTAAAAGAACTGAGTTGCAGCAGACCTTAAAAGCATAAGGCCCATGTTATTCTACATTACTTATTGTAAAAAAAAAAATCCCATCAAAAGACCAAAACCAAAAAGGAGTTTTTTTAGGAAACGTTACTCACATGAGTAAACAATGTATTTGTTGGAGAAGTATTTCCAGCTGCAGATTACATTAATACACGTTAGCAAGTATTTACATCAGCATGTCTGTGTATGTAAGATCAGCTCAAAATAAACAATGTCAATGTTCAATATAATGTGATAACATGTCACCCAGTGTAAGTTTATTTGTGTGTTTCTGAACAATTGATTTATGTTGGTTTTAGTCTTTTCATGGGATTTGTTGACAATAAGAAAATGCAGAATATCAAACACCTTTTTTCTTTAAATAAAACCCAAAAACGTATAGCTGTCCAGGCCCTCAAAAATCTCACTTCACCTAAATATAGATAGCACATAGTTTTGAGTAACTTTAGATGTAACCAACAATGGATGAGAAATCCAAACAGAGTGCCATTCATTCCAGTGAAAGTTGAATGTATGTTACACTCAGGAAATTTGCCTTTTACAGCCCTTTCTGTTTTGTGTAAGGCAAAAAGTCAATACGAGTCCCAGGATGTTACATGACTTGCAATAACTGGGGCTGTTCTCTAAATATCCCACACAGAACAAACGCTGTTCCTGAGGGCTTGACATAACGTTTCACTCTGTTGCTCAAGGTCAGGAAATGGTAAGAGTAGCACACACATTCCTTTCTCCACAACCAAAAGGAAACTAAACTGGGTAAAGCAACGACCATTTCGATTGCTGTGGAAGATTATAGATGCCCCGTGTTGTTGTGATGACAGCTAACATTTAGGGTTAGAGGCTTTGGGAATCAGAGAGAAAGGGTGGATATTTTGTACCATTTCTTCACAGCTACAGTATCTACAGCAGCTTTAAACCCAAATCAAAAATTGCATATCATGATGCAGAACTATTCAAATGACACATATTCTAGTAATAGTTGTAGTTTGTTCTCTTATCCTGTATTCTCTTTACAACTTTGTGTATGCTCAGTTACCGTCAGAATCTTGTAAGCAGATATTGCCGTCTTGCCGTCTGATGTATGTATGATGTAAGTATGATGGCAATATCTTTTTTTATACCAAAAAGGTGACAAAATGTTTTTTAAAGTCTTGAAAAGATGCAAACACCTCATCACTTAACATTAACAACAGTCAGTTTTTTGTTTTAAACCAGTGTTTCCCCACCGTGTTATTTTGTCAATGTGAGATAAAAACTTTTAAAAAACACAAAACGTATGTTAAAAAGGTACAGGGTGTAACGTTTTTAGTTGTTCATTATCAAAATCTGTGTTGCCCGTTCACAAACTTGTCCTTTTTCATGAATATTTACCACCACCATCAATTCCAAGTATTCCTTTTGGCTTGAAATTTTACATTTTCATTTGCATGAACTGGGGTAGACGCTCCATATTCATGCGCCATCTTGAAATACGTTAGCCGGTAAGGGACAAACAGGACATACTGCTCCGCCTTTTGCGTTTTCGCTGTCACATGATAAACTCACAGTTGCTGCTAATGCTGCTAATGAGTATCATTGCTTCCCGGCCCCGGCAAGTTTGAAGAAGGAAACATGGAGGACCACACGTATTCAAAATCTAAATTTCAGGAACAGGAGTCTTCTTCTTTGCCCAGAAAATGAAAAAGGATATTGAAAAGAGCAAGAGACCGGCTTTTTGAAGCGTGAAAGCTACTGTAGCTGTACGTACTTTGAACTGCGTGGTTGATTGCGATATATGATCTCAGCTAGATGGGAGGAATTCCTACACATTGGACCTTTAAGTACTTTCCAAAAACACGAAGCCAAGATACACCAGATTAAAGCAAATATAGTAACACATTATGTTAAAACTATTTCACTAAAACACAAATAAAAAAACAAGAACAGTTCAAGAGAATGCAAATCTTAAACTATGCATTTCTAAAATAGATTTAAACAAAGAAACAGAGCTGGCCTACCTGATCTCCTCCAGCAGCTCGTTCAACAGTCGAGGGGCCCTGGACCTGATCATGTCTGTACCGTCATTGAGGTGAGTGTGAGGCAGCAAAGGACAGTTCAATGATTTATTGACAAAAGTGAAAATTCAAAAGGCTAAGGACATGGGCAGAAAGTCCAAAACAGAAGTAACTGATAATCCACAGGTAACCGGAATGGGGCAGGGAAAAGGCCCAGGCAGGTATGATACAGGTTTCAGAGTTTGGAGGCAGGGACGCAATCGCATGAAGCACATAGCAGCATTGACAAACTAACAACTGACTGTGGGGAAAGGGCAGGGCTGATTAGGGAAACAGGTGAGCAGGTGACTGGGACCGGTGGGAAGGTCTGAGGACATCTGGTGGACAGGTAGAGAATGGCAGGCAAAACAAACAACTAGACAGTCCTCATGAAAGTAAAGGTCGTGAAACACGAACCAGAAGGCTGATCCTCGGCAGAAAAGGTAGTTGGACTGATCAGTCTCCCCGAGTTGGTCAAAAAAGTGCCTCGGAACACACCAAAGCAACAAGACGTAATACGTCTCCATAACAGCAGGAAGCGCTAATCTGTATTGTCGTCTAAAAATGAAAACCGGCAGCTGATTGGACGAACGCGTCACATGGGTCTGGTTTCTCCGGAAATTCAAAGCCAGACTGTCATGGCGGCTTGTTCAGAATACAATCTCATATTTTACTAAAATAGTTCACCAAAACGTTTTTCTGAAAACATTTTAAGTGAGAAATAGGCCATGCAGTTGCTGAATCTGTCTTCATTTCAGATCAACAAAGGTCAGTTTAAAAGATTTTCGTCAGATTTTGAGAGACTCTAGTCACACTCATCCCGCTCCTCGTTTCCGGGTTAGCACTCTACCAATCAGATGGGTCATTTGAGTCAGACTGCCAGCAGTGCCCGCTTTCTGATTCAACATGTCAAATCGGCCAAAATGAAGGCCGACGGCCCCTCGGACGGATGATGGCACGGAACACACCGAACAAGGCTTGGTGTGTCTCAGGCTTTACGGTAGGGTTCCACACAGTGAAACACCAAGCAAATTTCGGCCAGCAAAATATTGCCTCAGGGGCGTGGTCGCGAAAACAACACGCCAGACCGCAACAGAACACCGGCTGCTAGGCAGCTAGCAGAGAGGGTTGAAGCTAGGTAGCATAGGTAGCTAGCAGGTCGTTTGCTAGCAAGCTATCGTTGCTATTGTAGCTTGTGAAATCTGTGTTGATACAAGCGTCAATGTTCGCCAACAAAACATGTAATCAAACAAATGCACAAGTAGCCTAGCTGCCTGGCTAGGCTTACAATGAAATTCAATGTCCGAACATGCTAGCGATTAGCCAGCTAGCTGAAAAGTTTGAGTGTTTAAACTAAAATATACAGTGGTCTATTTAGTGGTGTATGTGCCCTGACTAAGTCTGTGTGTCATATAAATCACAATTCGTGTTGATACAAGTACCAGTGTTAGTGTAGAAATATTTTAATCACATACAAATTTTCATGATACAGCGCTGATAACCTCCGCCATCTTGGTCAGACTTTTTTTGTAACTCCCGCCTCCAAACACAAACACGCGGACCTGACTGGTTCTCCAGTGGTCCTCATTTGAATAAAGTTAAACTTTCGCTTGCCTCGGTGATTTGCTCTCATCTCGCCCAATCAGGGCGATTTTCATCTCCATTCAACCTCAATGAGAGCGAAGCGAAATTTCGCTGTGTGGAACCCTACCGTAACACTCACTGTCAGAACATGTAAGGAGAACAACAACAATTTTTTGTTTTATTTGCTGTGCTGTTTAATTGATTTTATAATGAAATTCAGTGCTTAAAGGAGAATTCCAGTCGATTTCAACACGTAGCTCTGTTGTTTGTAAATTTGGAGTGCTGTCAGTAGCGATAAAAACGAAAACAACCGGTGCTGCTTACACCGTGTTATCCTCCTGCTAGATTTTGCACCCAACAGGCTGAAACAGGGCAAGTTTTAAACTTGTTTTTAGCCTCTAAACATGTTCGAAATGTCATTACAAGTGCCTACCCATGTGCATTTATTCCTTCCGAGTGAACACCGCGAATCTGACTGCAGTAGATGTGTCAGGTTACAGCCTGTTGCTACATAGTCATTACTATGGACATAACCACGGCAAATCGTTTTTTTTTCTTTTTTGGGGAAAAATACATTTTGGAATATTGGATTGTATGAGTTCAACAATCGACTAGTGTGGGCTTCACCGGAAAAAAGGAAATACACAGAGGAATGTGCACTGGCGGATATTAGCACAACTTTTATGCATTTCTTTCACATCTACTGCAGTCAGATTCGCCGTGTTCACTCGGAAGGAATAAATGCACATGGCTAGGCACTTGTAATGATATTTCGAACATGTTTAAAAGCTAAAAACAAGTTTAAAACTTGCCCTGTTTCAGCCTGTTGGGTGCAAAATCTAGCAGGAGGATAACACGGTGTAAGCAGCACAGATTGTTTTCGTTTTTATCGCTACTGACAGCACTTCAAATTTACAAACAACAGAGCTACGTGTTGAAATCGACCGGAATTCTCCTTTAAGACTGTGTGATTACAATTACCATCTGTGCTGTCAGGACGTAGAAGAAAATTAGTTTCTTTGAAGTGTAAAAATATAAACATAAGGGCTCATATTACATTTTTTAATTTGTTGTGCAGTTACATCTGTTTTCTGTTGAAAGTTGCTGCTTATGATTCGTTTACGTTACGTTTCGTCGTTTTTATTGCTCGTTTATCAAATCATTCTGGCGAGCAGATATTCTACAGTTCACAGTTCTGTTAATTGTTTTTTGTTTTGTCTATTGTTGCTTAATATAGTTGCAAATTTTATCAGACCTTACTAAATCTGTGGTTTCCCATATTTTGTATGTACTTAAGAATTCTGCAATGATAGGAAATGGATATGAAAGATGAGACGAATGCTGTTTGAAGGGAGTGCATTATGCAGTTTTTGGACAGTAACTAAATACATTTATTCATATATTTAAGTATTATAAACTATAAATGTACTTTAAGTACATTTTGCTGATAATACTTCTGCATTTTTACTTAAGTAGGAGTTAGAATGCATGACTTACTTGTATAGTAATAAAGTATTTTTAAATGATCGGCATGGCACTTTTACATAAGCTAAGTATTTTGAGTACTTCCTCCATCTCTGGCATTATGACAGTGTTTCCATACCAGTAAATCATTTCATTCAGACATGAGAAGGAAAAATGCAACGAATTTTCCACTGACAAAGAGGAGACACGTGTCACTGTTTGAATATTTTTATTCCAAAAGACATTTGTGTGTCTATAGGTTTGAACAACAGGGCGATCTCTCTGAAGAACATCATTGCACCTTCGTCCCAACACCATCCCACAACCTCAACCCACAATCACACTATAGAACCTCTTGCTCTTCAATAGGAATAATAACAACAATTGAATCATAATATTCATCATCAGTTTTAATAATCCATTTAGCACTAGTATAGAAATGTGAAAAAATACTAAAGAAAAGAACATAAAAGTAAACAAAAAGGTTTGTTTTGCGGAGTGACTGTTCAGACACCCCATCTGATCTGTTTTGTGACCCTCCCTTCCCTTCATAATTATTCATACTAGCAATATTTTGGCTGCTTAGGGTTTCTACCCTTCCTCTTGCCTCGCCATAATAATGCTTTGTAGCTAATAAATGCTTTCAGCTGATGGTTTAAAGCTGTTGGTAGCCACTTATTGGCTATGTGGTGCTGTGAATTCATACACAGAACAAACCAAAGACACAAAAAAGAGCCACATTTGAAAACAACAAAAACAACCAGTGGGTTTACAACCTTTAGACAACAAGGGAATTAGAAATGAAGATGTGGACGGTGTCTCCGCTTGTGTTTTTGTTTGTTTGTTTGTCAGTGTGTGTGTGTGTGTGTGTGTGTGTGTGTGTGTGTGTGTGTGTGTGTGTGTGTGTGTGTACACACTGTGACTTCTTGTGGAATGGGGTTGGCTCCTGTTGCCTTGTCAGCATTCTGAACACAAAGGCAGAAGTAAACAGAGAGAAAGAGACATCAAATCTGGGCCTGCTTCTGCTGACAGCAATCATTCAGAGAAACAGCATAATGTGTGCAAACAATGTTATCATTCATTATCTGGAGCACAACAGTGTCGACAAATCTGTTTCACTGCAAAATGCATAATTTTGTACAGCAATGCAATGTTTGCCCAGACAACAATGCCAGTATTTCATATTTTTTTCCAGGGGATTTATAAAGGGCTGAAGTGGTGGGTTTGTATATACTTTGTAATACTGCTGAATATGTACTGGTGGAGATCTGAGAAGATAGCATGTAGCTCCTTGATTAAAAGTGAAGCAGCTTTATATGTATTGGAGGTGGCATTCAAATCAAAGGGCAAAAAAGAGGAAAAGGAAAAGACAGAAGGCGGCAGGAAACACTGACTTTCGAGAATTGAGAATCAGCTGCTGAAAAGCATGACATTCATAAAATCTGCTGTCAGGAAATGAAACCATAAAAGACAAACAATAAGCAAACACAAACACTTAGCAAATTTAGTTATATCCTGAATTGAAAATGTTGCATCAGCTAACCTTCAAATCTTGGATGTCAGCATTTCATTTAACACAGCAGAATGAAGACTCTGCTATTCAAGCTAGCTTTTAGTTAGTCGAGGGTTTTTTATGGTTTTGTTTTGTTTTCTATTTGTATTTAAATGTTCTTGTATTTTAATTTGTCGTATTGTATTACATTTTATTGTGAAGCACTTTACGATTTTATCTGTGAAAGGTGCTATACAAATAAACTTTACTTACTTACTTTTTATAACTGAGTATAGTAACTATAACTAAGGGTGTGTGAATCACTCTACAGTGAGTATTTTGGGACCTGATTAGATAACTGATTCAATAAACACTGAGACACTGGTGAGTCAATGACCTGCAGTGCAGAAAATGCTAATACAGCACTTGATAACAATGTCATATAATAATAAAAAATACATAATCTCTGGGATGATGGACTATTAGCAAAAGACCAGGCATTTGCTTCCGAGGGGACTCTTTCACAGAGGTGTTGTACACAGAGAGCACAGCTGCAGCACATGAAAGTGATCACAAAGTGGTACGTTTGGTTAAACTTAAGGGAAATCATGCTGCGGTAATCCCACCTCATTTTATTACCACGGACCTAAAGCTGATCTGTTTTAATTGTAATGTGTTTTTGTACTAAAAATAAAGCAGACTCAAAGGAATAAGGCTGGCAATGTTGTATATTTTTCTTCTTGTTAACAAATCCCATGAAAAGATCAGAACCACCAAGTGTTGGTCTGTCTCTCAATATTTTCCAACTTCTGCAGCCCCTTTGGTCTCACTGAAGACGCAACTCTTAAAAAATGGGCACAAATATAAACTTTTTTATGAAAATAGTTATTAGCAAACAGTGTGACTCATTGTTGTGTTTTTAATCATTTTTTAAAAAATGGAGGTCTAGCACAGATAAATAAGCTACATGAGGCTTTGGCTACTTACAGTATAAGTCAGATCAATTCATCAGGTTATTGGTGGTTTTGGTCTTTTCATTGGATTTGTTGACAATAAGAAAAATATGAAATATCACCAGCCTTATTCTTTAATGCTCCTTGTAAACACAATTACTTGATGTAAAAGCAGTGGCTACTTGGGAGATTGGAAGTCTGTTTTAAAACATATGGTATGCTTTGAATAATTATCAGCAATAAATAAAGTGTCCACAATTTGAAGTTAAATACCTAAAACATGGAAATCCACCAGTGTATTCAGTGTATTATTTAAGCACCGTGGCTAATATACTGTAGTGTTAAGAGTTGGAGTTTCACACAACAGTAGGGCTGTAACATTAACAACGGGTTCCTATCCCCGCCAGAGTGAAAACAACATGTATTTCTTCTCAATCTATTTATCAGCATGTTTCCCTGTGTTCAACACCCTGCTGAATGAGTCCCCAGCCACCGAGGGGAGTAATTAGGCGATCAAAAGCTTGAGACTGTATTGACAAGGCTGTGTTGAGTCTATCACTCTGGCAGGAGCCTCTACTGTGAACGGCCAAATCTGTCTGTTAAACAGAGAGAAGGGAAGAAGCTGTAGCTACAGTTTGCTGGCGCATTAACGAGCCCCTTTAAAAGATGCCCAGAATTAACAGATCTAATAATGGAAGTAGTTCAGTTAGGGATTTCTCATTCAAATTCAGTAGTGTGATCTGTTCTTCTCTTTCTTGCCTCTCTGGCTCTGCCTCGCCTGGTCTTTCTATCTCTTCTACGCTGTGTGAACAGAGGTGAAAAAGAAGTAAAGGCTTGGCAAGTGGTACCCAGGATAACGAGGGACATTCATTTCACATTTCAAAGCCTCTTGCTCTTCCTCCTCTTTTTGTGGCTGTCTGATTATCTAACATTTGTAGAAGGGTGCTGTTGCTGAGTACATGGTTCTCCTCACTTTAAGTAGTTACAGACAGACTTACAGGAAGCACAAATTTTTACATACACACGCACAGTGTAAAGAAAGGCAGACAGTTTCCTCTGCTACCATTTGCATTATGTTGTCTTGAAGTTGTTTCATCCGCCTTCTCTGATAACATCCAAAAAGCAGCTATGGGGCGCAGGGAGGGACACAAAACTCTTGGACACAATTAGCTGCAGTCAAGTTTCTTAGTATGTTATAATCCACCATATTGTCACACATAGTCTGTATTTAACTCTGTAATTCCCACTTAGAACAATGGTAACAAAACAAAAAAGACAACAAAAGAAAAAAAACAGGAATAATTCTCGGGAAGTCTTTTAGTTGCTGTTTTTAATCACATTCGGAAACAGTATGTCCTCCAACAAGGCTTCATTTTACTAGAGGGGTAGAAAGCTTCCAGGGAATATCTGTGGAAGTAAATCAACACCCTCAAATCTAAAGGCGAAGTGAGAGGGGGAGAAAAAAAACGAGGCCAATAGAAACCACCATCTGGTCATGTGCATTTCTGCTCAGATTTGTCCAAACTGAACTGTTTTCCGGAGTTGATTACAGAAGCTTAACTGACAACCATCTCACAGTGTGCTTGTACCCAGTTCTGTCTGTAGGCCTCAAGCTCAACTGTTTCAAGTTTCCCTCCTTTATTCTCCTTTTGAAAGGTTGTCTCATTTTCTATTGGCTGACCTCGCAGAGTTCAACGTTTTGTCCCTCCATCTCTCCCTCTTGTTCTCCGATGAATTTAAACTGTGGAAACAAGCAGTGTTTCTCTCCGCAGCACAAATGTTCCTCACACTTCACCAGCTCCCTGCAACCCTCTCACTCTGCCCATTGCATCTAGTCTCAGTCCTGGTCGCCCAGTAGGTCTGTGGTGTTGCTGTTCTGTGGAGGTGGAATGGGTCGGGAGGTATGAGGCAGGGGGCTGTGGTGATGCCGCCTAGGGCTGGCACCCCCTCCGCCTTCACTGTCTGTGTTGGATGAAGATGGGGGTGGGGGTGGGGGTAGCCTCGGCAAGGGTGCAGATGAAGGTGGTATTCTTGTTGTGGTTGATCCTGATCTTAGGCTCTGGATCCTCCGGCACTCCTGGCAGATCCGCACATGGGTGCAGCTCCGGGCAGGCAGCATCACAGGGGTAGGGGCTGGTGGAGGAGGGGTGGTGTTGGCCCCTAGTGGATCATCTGGAATCCGTTGGGGCCCAGGGCCCAGATCGGGAGGCCCCGTCTCTCCTGCTCCACCTCCTCCACCTCCAGCTCCACCTGTCAGCGGGCCAGCTCCACTGTAGAGCTTGCCGTTGCTGAGGCGCATCTCCCGGACCAGGCGCAGGGGCCGAGGGGCCCCCAGAGCTATGCGTGTGGGATGACGCAGGGCTGCTGAGCTGCTGAGGGGCCGACGGCGGCGCATACGGGAGGTCTTCTTACAGGAGACGGCGTTTCGGAACTCTGTGATCATCTCCTGACAGACAGACACCTAAAGGAGAAAAGGAAGGAGGAAGGAAAAAGGGTAGGAGGGGCGCCACAGACACAAAGACAGGCAGCAGAACGAGACGGTGGTAAGGCAGTACATAAATAGGAGCGCGGAGGGAAAACAAAAACAATTTAAAGGAAAAACACACAAAAAAAACAAAGGAACAAGGCAGAAAGAACAGACACAGTAAGGCATGGAAAAATAAAAAGTCGCAGGAGATGCGAGGGCACAGAGATCAACAAATGGAGGGATGGTTTTAAAACAGAAATGAGAAGGTGATGGGGAAGGATGTGGAGATGAATAGAGATGGGAGAATATCCAAGGAGCAGAGAGAGTTATTACAATCCAAACACCAAAATGTTGTTTAGTTTATGAGCACTTCATTATGGCACTATGCACTATGAACGGACAGGCAGGCCTGCATACTCAGGTGCACATAAAGAAAGGCACACTCAGACACATACAAACAGTAAGACACCCACAAATCTTTTCATCATTCCAACAGCATGACACTACTATAATTTGCACACACAACGACCAAAATGCATCAACATGTCCACTACAGACAAACAACATTCTCATTGAAATCATAATAAAAAAGTAATGTGCTCACATAAACAGAAACAATACTCGTTATCGGAGAACAGACACTGATGACAGGAGGTGTGTGTGTTTGAGAGAGAGATAGAGGAAGACACAGTGAAATGGGTGAGAAGTAATCCAAGAATGGAAACGAAGAATACCAGCGTACATGTGAGGCATGTAAAAGAAGATACATCATGACATTTAATGCCAGGGAAAAAGATCACACTACTTCTTAATGCAAGCAAATATTGGCATTTCTCAATATTGCTTATCCGTACCATCAAATTTAGCTCACAAACACTTGCTGCCACTGTTAAACACCAAATGCTAAAAACAGGCAGGACATGCAAAGTGAAATCAAATTATCTATTTGTTGTATACATTTTGGACACTACAGCAGTTCAGTGTCGCATACTTGAACATTCCTCTCATCTCACATGCACATAACACATTGATCCTCAAATGTTAGAGCACACACAAACCAACCAACACAAATGGAGGCAAAAGCTGAAAGAACTCTACCCACTCACACACAAACACACAAAACAACATAATAAAAAGATTTGGCGGGATGCCATGGGAACCTACTGGGGTGTGTCTGTGGGGTTGGCGAGGGCAGGTATGAAGGCATACCTCATCTGTCTCTGCAGAGTGCCGTGTTGACCACACAAACTCCATAATGGCCACAAACACGGCAATGATGAGGCCACAGATCAGCACCACGAAGATGCCCCCAATGTTCTCCATGCCCAGACCTGAGAGTGGGCCACAGGAGACAAACATTAGTACACACATGCACACTGGCATGGTTTTAAATGTATTACTTTACTTTAAAATCGACTAGACATGGACTACTACACAGCCTGTGAAAACTGTATAATACCTTCTGTGGATCTGGAAGAGCTCTGTTAAAGGTCAACATTTTGGGAAATATAATTGTTTGCTGACTTGCAGAGAGTTAGGTGAGAAGATTGATACCACTCTAATAGGATAAATATTAGGGGTGTCATAATTATCCAAATCCACAATTTTAAATAAATAAAAATATGTTTTAGCACTGATGGCTACGCCAATGTTAGACTATGAAGTCTTGATTCGTAAAGATCAACAGATCATTGGTTTTATGCCCTGACAAATCATCATGTCATTTACATTTTCAAATTCTTCTGTAAAAAGATAGGCTACATGGTATCAAATGTCATATAACCACCATATATTTTTGTAATGTACTAGGCCTATACTAAGGCCATTTGGTCAAATTTAAATAATTTATGTAAAATGTATAAACAATAACTTAATTAACCAGTCAATTGGGAAAAACATGGGGGGAGAAAATCACCTATGCTGCTTTGGATTTTGATGATCTAAATTGAAAGCTCATTTTGATCAATTTCTAGCCTGGATGCCAGCCGAACTTTGCCCCGCCCACAACATTTCTGGACTTGATCCGTTGTGGAGCAACTATGCTCGAACCAATCAAATTGTCAGGCGGGCTTTATACGATGATGGACAGATGATCAACAGTAACGTAATGAACCACGTCACCAAAGAGCGCTTGGGTTGAATTTGTTTACAACAAAAATGGCTGCCGCTGGAGAATTGAGATGTGTAGATTCCGCGTCTGTTATAAAAGATATCGACAGCGCATTAATTTTAAAAGAGGAACAGAGAACTGTGATCACGCACGTATACACATTGCCACACGGAAACTGCCACCTCTGCCTTTGCTCTGTCGAAGCATGCCTTTGACTTGCAGCTTCTGTGACCTCTGTCTCCGTTGCTCTGATTGGTTGTAGGTCTATCCAATTGAGTGCAGAGGCATTTTCTTTCCTGGTTTGGTTGAAACACACCCCATAATCACAGCCCAATGGAACAGTATCAGACTCATATTCTGACTAGAATCTGAGTATGACGACGTCAGGCTAATCAATTTCCGATTTAGAATCAAAATTGTGACACCCCTATTAAATCTGAAGCTAGTACCAGTAATGGCGTTTTTCCATTACATGGTACCTGCTCGACTCGCCTCAACTCTACCTCACCTTTTTTGGTTTTCCATTACAAAAAAAAGTCCCTGGTACCTGCTAACAGGTACTTTTTTTAGTACCACCTCCTACGAGGTTCCAAGCGAGCTGAGCCGATACCAAAAGGTGACGTGAAAGCAACAGACGGGGGTGTCCTGAACAAACCCGCCATTTTTAAATAGTTTAGCCAGCTGTGTTTTTTTTTTTGCTGCCTCCAGCTTCATTTGAAACAAAATGTGTCTTCTGGCTGTGGCAACAACAACACACCTTCAACATTCTGTGTGTGTGTGTGTGTGTGTGTGTGTGTGTGTGTGTGTGTGTGTGTGTGTGTGTGTGTGTGTATGCGTGTGTGTCGCGTTAGGTCACGGTAGTTTCCTGCGGCAGCGCTATGACGACCAGCCACGCTCACCTCACACATGAGGAGGTACTAAATCTGCAATGGAAAAAGGAGGACGGGGCACCGCGGCCGAGTCGAGTCGAGTCGAGCCGAGCCGAGCCGTGCAGAGCTGGTACTAGCAGTGGAGAAACGCCATTAGTTTAGCTTAGCACAAAAACTGGAAATGGGGTAAACTGTCTGAAGGTAACAAAATCTGCCTACCAGCAACTCTAAAGCTCGCCAAGCAACCGGCACAGACTTAGGGTTACTGCAGTCTTTAAAAAAATAACTCCCATTTAGAACCACAAAAATCGTTCTTACACTTTGATTTTTGTACGGATTAAACAAACAAGATATGACATGATGAAGTATTGGTGTCTACTTTAGAGGACCAGACTAGCTGTTTACCCATTTCCAGTCTTTAATGCCAAGCTAAGCTGCTGATTGGTATCAATATTCTTATCTAACTCTCGGCAAGAAAGCAAATAAGTACTCCCAAACTGTCAAACTATTCCTTTAAGTCTGAGAAAGATTACTAAAGTGACCACACTTTTCTCAGATTGGGCTTTGAGATCCCAAATGTTTAATCGACAACCTGTGTCTGTGACTGCACGGAGTTTGAAAGACCACTCAGGGAGGGTCTAAATGTAGCATCTAAAAATATAGATTTCTCAGCCTCTGCAGCACCCCTTTAAAAAAAATCTGTATCTTGCAAGTGTCTCAACTTTATGTAAGTGCAATACTAAATTGCTGGAGTGCTCTTTCAATTGAATTAAAAAGTCCAAATGGCCCATGATGGAGTGGCTGAGTGAATACCAGAATTATGAGGCCCTGGAACACTTGAGATACACCGTACAGATAAAGCTCAATGATGCAGAAAAGTACTGTAAGCATGACGTCTGTTTTTTTCAAAAGAGATTTCCATCTGACAGCAATGGCAGAAATGCTGAGGCATTTGGCTTTGTCATTTATACAGGCACACACACACGCACATGTGGACAGACTCACTCTAATAAAATTCCCATTACACACCACCTGAGACAACAGAAGACATTTGGGAAAGTAGATTGTGCTAAGCACCCTTCACAAGGACATTAGGTTAGGCATTAGCCATTAGCTGGACTGTAGCAAAGAATAAGGAGACTATTACTGGGGACATTAGAGGGAAGGAGGGAGAGGAGACAGACAGCTGCGGTTGACTGACCCTTTGCACGGTGGTCCTCCTCTTTGGGGCATCGGCCTCCCTCCCACCATCTCCTCTTCAGTATCTCCAGCCTGTTATTTTCCTGCAGCTGGAGGATGGCCAGCGTGATCTCATCTCTGAACGGAGACCCTGGGACATGACAGGAAATCAGGATAAGAGCAAGTGGTGGAGGATGAAGTGTGCAGCTAAAGAGCCCAAGAGGAACTTGGGTTATTTCAGAAGAAGAAAAATCCTTGAAATGAGAAGAGAAAAAATGTAAGAGAAAAGGAGAAGGAATTGCAGGGGTAGTATTGCTGTTGCAGCCTCGAGATGGCTACGAGCGATCTTACTTTGAGAATAAAGAGAGGATTAGTGAGAGATAAAGAGCGAGATTAAAAACAGATAGAGCCAATGGTACAGCTGCTAGTCATTCAGCACACAAAGCATGTTATAAACTAGATACAGTAAAAAAAACAATGGAAAGGTTTAATGGGTAGGTTCACTAGAAATTGCAAGTATATTTTCTCAGTTATTCTAGTTTTATCTATTCAGTTTTCATCTGAACTGCATTCAGCAAAATTGTTGATAGTGTACTCTG
Source organism: Sander lucioperca (assembly GCF_008315115.2). NCBI lineage: Eukaryota > Metazoa > Chordata > Actinopteri > Perciformes > Percidae > Sander > Sander lucioperca. The sequence goes on along the minus strand of NC_050182.1, from coordinate 2,857,309 downwards.
TGAATTGTTACAGGGTTGCCGTTTCCAGATCACCTGTTTTAGCCCATATCCTCTTGGAGGCGGAAACAAATCACTTCCCACCATGACCAACCATTTCAAAAATACAATAGTTTTATCCCCGACTTGAAATACACAACCTGAACTCCTAGCTCCAAATGTGCTTTTACACACTGCAGCAAGTCCACCAGCATATCGGTTTGGTCATCAAAGTGAATTATGTGGAAATAAAGGAATAGTTTCACATTTTGCAAAATACAGTAAGCTTATTATTTTTTGCCGAAAGTTAGATGTAAAGGCTGATGCCACTCTCATTTCTGTGCGTTTACTGTAATATAGCTACAGCCAGGAGATGATTAGCTGGAAACAGCTAAAGTAGACTGGCTCTGTCCAAAAGGTAAATAAAATCCATCTACCAGCATCTATGAAGCCCATTAAATAACATTGTATACCTTGTATATTTAGCTGTAGAAAAACCAAAATGTAAAAACAACACAATTTTAAGACAGTTTTATCTGAAGGCATACTGACTTCAGAGTGGTATCCATCATCAAACTCCTGGCAAGAAAGCAATCAAGTGTATTTCCAAATGTCTAAATGTCCAAATGTCGAACTATCCCTTTAAATTGAACTGCCTGGAGGTGAGCCAGAATACATACTTGTTTGTTTTAAATTTGGGTGAACCAACCATTTAAAAAGTATTTTGAAATATGAAAATCTTTCTCCTGGTCTGCCTCTTCATGACAGTGTCTGCTCTCCATGCTGATATACAGTAACTCTGCTTTATCTTTCTGCACATCTTTGGTCTTTTATATCTCACTTTCTGTCCTTCTTCTCCCTCACTGTAGTCATGCCTTCCTCCTCTTCGTTAGAACAGATCACTGTGATGCAGTGACACCACCTCTGTGAGCTTCAGTCTATGTCTATTTAGCATAATTGATCTCATGCAGGTGTTTCTGCCTCTCCAACAGTCAATTACTTTTTTTATTTCATTTTTTTTACTATGGTAGATGTGGTGTATAGAGAAAGTCATTTAAATAAGCATATTAACACAATTGTAGTTATATATATATGTGTATATATATATATATATATATATATATATATATATATGTGTGTGTGTATATATATGTGTATATATATATATATATATATATATATATATATATATTATAATATATATATATAATACATATTTTGTAGAATGATATGTCTAATGTATAATTTACTAGTAAGTGTTGTAGAGTCATAGAAAACCAACAGACCCAACAGTCATGACATGCATGCTGCTCATTCTGTGTAATTGAATCTGTAATTGAAAGGGGCATGTTCAAAATAATAGCAGTGTTGTGTTCAATTAGTGAGGTGATTGATTCTGTGAAGAAACAGGTGTCAGTTATGGCCCATATTTAAGGAAGGAAGGAAGCAAATGTTGTGCATGCTGGTTATAGTGCATTTCACACTGAAATACTCAGCAAAATGGGTCGTTCCAGACATTGCTCTGAGGAACAGAGGATTTTGATTAAAAAGTTGATTGGAGAGGGGATAACGTATAAAGAAGTGCAGAAAAGTATAGGCTGCTCAGCCAAAATGATTTCAAATGCCTTGAAATGGTATCCAAAGCCTGAACGATGTGGGAAAAAACAGTCAACTACCATTCGAATGGATCGAAGAATAGCCAAAATGGCAAAGGCTCAACCAATGATCAGCTCCAGGAAAATCAAAGAAGACTTAAAGTTACCTGTGAGTACTGTTACCATCAGAAGAAGGCTATGTGAAGCAAAGCTATCAGCTAGAAGCCCCGCAAAGTCCCATTACTGAAAAAAAGACATGTACTGAATAGGTTGAAATTTGCCAAAGGACACATTGACTGGCCAAAGGAGAAATGGGGCAACATTCTGTGGACTGATGAGAGCAAAATTGTTCTTTTTGGGTCTAGGGGCCGCAGACAGTTTGTCCGACGACCCCCATGCACTGAATTCAAGTCACAGTTCACTGTGAAGACAGTAAAGCATGGTGGTGCAAAAATCATGTTATGGGGATGTTTCTCATACTGTGGTGTTGGGCCTATTTGTCGCATACCAGGGATCATGGATCAGTTTCAATACATCAAAATACTTGAAGAGGTCATGTTGCCTTATGCTGAAGAGGAAATGCCTTTGAAATGGGTCTTTCAAAAAGACAATGACCCAAAACACACCAGTAAGCGAACAAAGTCTTGGTTCCAGATGAACAAGATTGATGTTATGGAGTGGCCAGCCCAATCCCCAGACCTCAATCCCATAGAAAACTTGTGGGGTGACATAAAAAATGCTGTTTCTGAGGCAAAACCCAGTAATGCAGAGGGATTGTGGAATGTAGTTCAATCGTCCTGGGCTGGAATACCTGTTCACAGGTGCCAGAAGTTGGTCGACTCCATGCAACACAGATGTGAAGCAGTTCTCAGAAATAATGGTTATGCAACTAAATATTAGTGCAGTGATTCAAAGTAAAGCAAACCCTTGAGATATTTTTCAGTTTATACAGTAAATGTTTGAGTTTGTAAAGAAAAATGCAAATACTGCTATTTTTTTAAACAGCCTAATATTCCTTTTTCTTCACTTTCTGTAAAGGTATAACACAAACTTCATCAATTTTCATGTTTTGATTTGGAATTGAATGTGCAGTGTTCCCAATGCATTGATATTATGGAATTAAAAGCTATTCTAAGGATTTTGAGCATTATTCACTTTTTTTAAACACACTGCTATTATTCTGAACACAACTGCATATATATATATATATATATATATATGCAGTTGTGTTCAGTATATATATATCCTCTCCTGGAACCATCACCTTATCGTGGTGGAGAGGTTTGTGTGTCCCTATGAACCTGAGGGCTGTGTTGTCTGGAGCTTTGTGCTCCTGGTAGGCAAAGTGGTCTCAGGGGAGGGGCCAGACAAAGAATGGTTCAAAAACCCTATGAAAAAACGAGGTAGAGATGGAGTGACCCTGCCCGGAGGAAGCCCGGGGCCCCCGTCTGGAGCCAGGCCCAGATGGAGGGCCCGTCAGCGAGCGCCTGGTGGCCGGGTTTGCCACGGAGCCCGGCCAGGCACAGCCCGAAGAAGCTACGTGGCACCTCTCTCTCCAACCCATGGGCCCACCACCTGTGGGAGGAACCGCTGGGGTCGGGTGCGCTGCCACATGGGTGGCAGTGAAGGTCAGGGGCCTCGACGGACCAGACCCGGGCGGCAGACGCTGGCTCTGGGGACGTGGAACGTCACCTCTCTGTGGGGGAAGGAGCCGGAACTTGTGCGGGAGGTGGAGCGCTACCAGTTGGATCTGGTGGGGCTTACCTCTACGCACAGTCTCGGTTCTGGAACCATACTCCTGGATAGGGGTTGGACTCTTTTCTTCTCCGGAGTTGCCCAGGGTGTGAGGCGCCGGGCGGGTGTGGAGATACTCACAAGCCCCCGGCTGAGCGCCGCTACGTTGGAGTTTACCCCGGTGGACGAGAGGGTCGCCTCCCTATGCCTGTGGGTTGTGGGGGGGAAAACTCTGACTGTTGTTTGTGCGTATGCACCAAACAAGAGCTCGGAGTATTCGGCCTTCTTGGAGACCTTGAATGGAGTCCTGTATGGGGCTCCAGTGGGGGACTCCATAGTTCTGCTGGGGGACTTCAACGCGCACGTGGGAAATGATGGAGACACATGGAGAGGCGTGATTGGGAGGAACGGCCTCCCTGATCTAAACCAGAGTGGTTGTTTGTTGTTGGACTTCTGTGCTAGTCATGGATTGTCTATAACGAACACCATGTTCGAACATAGGGATGCTCATAAGTGTACTTGGTACCAGAGCACCCTAGGCCAAAGGTCAATGATCGATTTTATAATCGTTTCATCTGATCTGAGGCCGTATGTTTTGGACACTCGGGTGAAGAGAGGGGCAGAGCTGTCAACTGATCACCATCTGGTGGTGAGTTGGGTCAGAGGGTATGGGAAGACTCTGGACAGACCTGGTAAGCCCAAACGGGTAGTGCGGGTAAATTGGGAACGTCTGGAGGAGGCCCCTGTCCAACAGACTTTCAACTCACACCTCCGGCAGAGCTTTTCGTGCATCCCTGTGGAGGCTGGGGGCATTGAACCCGAGTGGACAATGTTCAAAGTTTCCATTGCTGAAGCTGCGGCGGGGAGCTGTGGTCTTAGGGTCTTAGGTGCCTCAAGGGGCGGTAACCCACGAACACCGTGGTGGACACCGGTGGTCAGAGTCTTTCCGGGATATGTTATCCCAGAGGACTCCGGAGGCAGTTGCAAGGTACCGAAGGGCTGCAGCCTCTGCCGTGAAAGAGGCAAAGCAGCGGGTGTGGGAGAAGTTCGGAGAAGACATGGAGAAGGACTTTCGGTCGGCACCAAGGTGCTTCTGGAAAACCGTTCGCCACCTCAGGAGGGGGAAGCGGGGAACCATCCAAGCTGTGTACAGTAAGGATGGGACGCTGTTGACCTCAACTGAGGAGGTAATAGGGCGGTGGAAGGAGCACTTTGAGGAACTCCTAAATCCGACTAATACGCCCTCTATGGTAGAGGCAGAGCTGGAGGATGATGGGGGATTGTTGTCAATTTCCCTGGTGGAAGTTGCTGAGGTAGTTAAACAACTCCACAGTGGCAAAGCCCCAGGGATTGATGAGATCCGTCCAGAAATGCTTAAAGCTCTGGGTGTGGAGGGGTTGTCTTGGTTGACACGCCTCTTCAACATTGCGTGGAAGTCGGGGACGGTGCCTAAGGAGTGGCAGACCGGGGTGGTGGTTCCCCTTTTCAAAAAGGGGGACCAGAGGGTGTGTGCCAATTACAGGGGTATCACACTTCTCAGCCTCCCCGGTAAAGTCTACTCCAAGGTGCTGGAAAGGAGGGTTCGGTCGATAGTCGAACCTCAGGTTGAAGAGGAACAATGCGGATTCCGTCCTGGTCGTGGAACAACGGACCAGATCTTTACTCTCGCAAGGATCCTGGAGGGAGCCTGGGAGTATGCCCAACCGGTCTACATGTGCTTTGTGGATCTGGAGAAGGCGTATGACCGGGTCCCCCGGGACATACTGTGGGAGGTGCTCGGGAGTATGGGGTGAGGGGGTCACTTCGCAGGGCCATCCAATCTCTGTACGACCAAAGCGAGAGCTGTGTCCGGGTTCTCGGCAGTAAGTCGGACTCGTTTCAGGTGAGAGTTGGCCTCCGCCAGGGCTGCGCTTTGTTACCAATCCTGTTTGTAGTATTTATGGACAGGATATCGAGGCGTAGTCGGGGTGGAGAGGGGTTGCAGTTTGGTGAGCTGGGGATCTCATCGCTGCTTTTCGCGGATGATGTGGTCCTGATGGCATCGTCGGCCTGTGACCTTCAGCACTCACTGGATCGGTTCGCAGCCGAGTGTGAAGCGGCTGGGATGAGGATCAGCACCTCTAAATCTGAGGCCATGGTTCTCAGCAGGAAACCGATGGAGTGCCTTCTCCAGGTAGGGAATGAGTCTTTACCCCAAGTGAAGGAGTTCAAGTACCTTGGGGTATTGTTCGCGAGTGAGGGGACAATGGAGCGGGAGATTGGTCGGAGAATCGGCGCAGCGGGTGCGGTATTACACTCAATTTATCGCACCGTTGTGACGAAAACGAGCCAGAAGGCAAAGCTCTCAATCTACCAGTCAGTTTTCGTTCCTACCCTCACCTATGGTCATGAAGGCTGGGTCATGACCGAAAGAACGAGATCCAGGGTACAAGCGGCCGAAATGGGTTTCCTCAGGAGGGTGGCTGGCATCTCCCTTAGAGATAGGGTGAGAAGCTCAGTCATCCGTGAGGAGCTCGGAGTAGAGCCGCTGCTCCTTCGCGTCGAAAGGAGCCAGTTGAGGTGGTTCGGGCATCTGGTAAGGATGCCCCCTGGGCGCCTCCCTAGGGAGGTGTTCCAGGCACGTCCAGCTGGGAGGAGGCCTCGGGGAAGACCCAGGACTAGGTGGAGGGATTATATCTCCAACCTGGCCTGGGAACGCCTCGGGATCCCCCAGTCGGAGCTGGTTAATGTGGCTCGGGAAAGGGAAGTTTGGGGTCCCCTGCTGGAGCTGCTACCCCCGTGACCCGTTACCGGATAAGCGGAAGAAGATGGATGGATGGATGGATGGATATATATATATATATATATAAATATATATATATATGTGTCATCTTTACATTTTAAACTACAGTAAATCTGTGACACTATCATAAGAGGCATAGAGAATATGTTTACATCCCTGGTACTGCACTCCTTGTTCACTGCAATCTCATTGGTTTCCACTACAACAATAACAAAAGCCCAATGACATGTAAGCAAACTGTTACAGTATGTAATGAGCTGATGTTCGGGGCTGGATGTCTGACGTGTGTCTGTTCATAAACAAAGCTCAAAAACTTGATTGCAAGAATATCACTGCAAATTCAATCACAGTGATTCCCAATCGAGGGGTCGGGACCCCAATAAGGGGCTGCAAGATGAATCTAAGGGGTCATGACATGATTACCAGGGGAGGAAAAAAGAAAATAAAAATTTTGCTACATATTGTCATGTTTTACTTTTGAGACATTTCTCTAATCTTTGCTTTTTTTTTCTTGTGAAATACTATATAGTTGTATCTCTCAGGGCCTATTCAAATGGAGCAGTGTAATTAGAAAAGTCACTCTAACGGCTCAACTCCACAATACTCTATTCTTTTAAATTAATCAAAAATTCCTGAAAATTACTGTAGCAGTGTTTTGGAACAGATCTAAAAAAAAAATCAGTCTTGCATCCCTTGTAGCTTCCCAGCACTGGTTACCTGTTGTTTAAAGATTTAAAGATTAACGTCAGGCCTTTTTTTAATAAATTGAAGGTCTAATCAAAGACGAGACAGCTATATTTGTGACCGCCCCTGACCTTCAAAATGCTGCAGGGGCTTGTAGGCTTTGAAATGCTCTGCCTGAAAAAAACTAAATCAATATTGATGTTTTCACAACCTATTTATAGGGTTCAAAGACTTGTGATACTGTAGTTTAATTCAGATGTTTTAAACTGTATCTATCTAGCTCCTTTCATTTTTATTGGTGTTTTTATGTTTTGTTTCATTATTTTGCTTGTTTGTAAATCATAGAAGCAACACATAATGTAAAAAATATGATATTAAAGTAACTCATCAAATGTGATAACATATTGTATTTCTCTAAATAGCAAATATTAGTAAAAAAGAAAGAAACAAATTACCAGATAGAAGCTTTACACAATGATTATCTCTAATAATGTGATGACTTCCTAAGGAGTGTAAAATGTGTTTAACTAATGATGAAATAACAACATTACAGATCATTTAATTGACTGTAATAAACTAATTAATCTCAGTTATTATTATGATGTACAAACGTAATTACATTCTAGCAACTCAACAAATTTACAGGTTTTACTAAAGGTTTTACATTTGGAAGTTATTACTTGTTAGTTATTACATTCCCAGCTGCTACAGTCATGTATGTTTTGTTTGAAAAACTATATATTAGTATTATTACCCAGTGGCATGCCAATGCCATAGCCCTTGGTATCCAGCAGGCCTCCTATCTTTGTGAGATTACAGTTGCGGCCGCGGTAGTACTCGTTCATGGTGCTCTCCATCAGAAAGGCGTACTTGGAGTTGACCACGCGGGCGATGCCCTCCTCTGTGCTTTTCACAAATACACTGGGCTGCTTGGAGTACATGTAGTTCCACATCCGCTGGTAGGTCTGATAACGTGAGTTCTGCAGAAGAATGGGAACCCACAACAATGGAAATTAAAAGCCAATTACAGATGTGTTTGTCCTAACATGTCCTATCATCTGTCTTTGAAACAGAAATTAAAGTTGATAAAAATGAAAGCGGGAAGACAAAGAAAGAGAGATGCATCCTCGATAAACATGGGAGGGAAGTATACGTAGACAGAGTGAATAATGACAAGAGTAAAACATCAATGGCAAATAGACGTAAAAAAGGAGAGAGGAGAATAGAGGTGAGAAAAGCAACGTGAGTCAAGGCAACAGATTATTTGCTCATGGTGTAGCTGATGCATCATCTTTCATACAGATGGAGGTAAATCAGCACACAGGAGGTGGTTCAGCATATATACGGTAAGCTCTAAAACAGGATTGAGTGTTTAAAGTGTGCAATTACATGTTGCATCTCTTTGTGTGAGAAGAAAGGAAAAGAGTAGACAGGGAGGATTTTGTGTGCAATAATGCGAATGTGTATTGTGTGTGTGTGTGTGTGTGTGTATATTCTCAATATAGATAAACACCACGAGAATGCAAAGCACACACACTCACAATTTGGCATGCAGCCATTTCCCATGCATGCACACAAATAAACAAATACATATTCTTATACACTCACCTAAACACACTCCCACATGCAAACACACCTACACACAAAGACAGACCACACACACACACACACACACACACACACACACACACACACACACACACACACACACAAGCTCAATGACAAACACAGATGCCGACACAGATGCTGCCAGCTCTCTCATAAGCAAACATGGGCAGTCAGCCACTTAACACAAACAGCCATAAAGAAAACAACAGAGGAACTCAGAGATATAGTAGCAAATATGAGAACAACCACTCACTCTAGGCAAGGCAATAAAGACAAACGCAGTGCACTAAATCACAAATGCACGCACAAAAGCAAAAACTTTATGAAAAACTGACGCTATAAAAGGCAATTCAGGAAATTGTCAGATTAAATCCAACTGCCATCAAAAACAACACAATTCAACATGTGCGCAAGGATTCAAACACAAACACACACACACACACACACACACACACACACACATACCCGTTTAAAAATGCCAAACACAAAGCCAACCAGAGCAATGGCTGCTGCAGTGGGTCCTACCATGAAAAAGGTCATGGTGCTCCCTCCGTGGATGGTGCCATACTCGATGTTGGTCTGGTCGGCCAAGTCGTCCGGAGACTCGATGGGAACCTCCATCCTCTGGACGGTCAGGAAGGCTGCCAAGTTGGCCGTGTAGGAGGAGATGATGATCAGGGTGAATGCCCACCTATGAGGTGGAGACAAGGGGAAGAAAAAAGTGAAAAGGGTAAGTAAGGATGGGTGATATGGATACAATCTTTTATCACGGAATATGGGATTTCTGGATCAAATTCATAATTATATCATGAGACATTGTGGCAAATGTCTGAAAATTACCTGACAAATCCAGATATTTTATCACATTGTAAATCATATAAGAATTCAGTATAACTATAAATAAGTCATGCTTATTGATTTGAAACATAGCTCACAATGGCCTATGTAAAAGAAAGAGATATATCAGTATAAACAGCAAAATCTGTGAAATTCCCCAATATATACTGTAGTGTCTCACAGTATTTATCATGCTAAAAAAGGAGCTCATGTTTCCAGGCCTAACAGATAATACTTTACACGCTGAACATTGAAGATGATACTCTCTTATAACCTTTCTTGCATGTCTAAAAACTTTTTTCAAGAACATCATGTACTCACTGTACTTAATAATATCCCCCCCATCCCATATCTTGCTTAACTCAGTGTAATTTGCTCTTCCTGTCTTCCTCTAGCCTTTATCTCCTTAGCTCCTAGCGATTATTATTTCTTTACTGTGTGTGTGCGTGTGTGTGTGTGTGTGTGTGTGTGTGTGTGTGCGTGCGTGCATGCGTGTGTGTGTGTGTGTGTGTGTGTGTGTGTGTGTGTGTGTGTGTGTGTGTGTGTGTGCGTGTCTTCCACAGTCACTCTGTTGCCACAGGAATATCATCAGGCTACCGTAGTATTTTTGTGAACTTGGCTTTTTTTTTGCTTGGTGCTAAGGGACAAATTTATGAGTGATATGTCAGCTATATGCTTTAAACTTTAAAATTTAAATGTCATTATCTCAAACAGTGGGTGTGCTAAAAAAAGCAACCTCAAGGAAAAATGCAGGTCCTTTAGTTAACCAGTGAATTTGCTTTAAAACACATATATAAATGGGAATTTAAAATCTAAATTTAAATATAGTGTTAAAATGACAAAAGAAAATTACTCTTTATATATTTAAATGTTGTTTAGACTCGTTTAGATGGCTTGACTAATGTGTCATCTTAACGGTTTCTTCCATTCCTTTGTTTCTCCTTTTGTTACGCACTTTGTAAACCTCTGACTTTGTGCCATACAAATACAATTTAATATCATGGCAACATGTCAATTAAATGTATAACATCATATAGAAAATTTAACATATCTGACACAACAGTACTTAAAATCCCAAATCTACAAATATCCAAAAAAAATTTATTTCCAATATTTTTATTGCTGAATGCTAGATGTCCTCAATGCACATTGGATAACAAAATCATGCTCATACATACACGTTTTAAACCCAGAGTTAACGTGAGCACAGCAGATGTGAAAACAGCTTTATAGTGTCAAACTCTGCACATACGTCATATTGCACAGTGAAGTTCAAACATCAAAGTGAAGTAACAATACTCAAAGCACATTTTTGAGTGGAGGGGGACTTTAAACTGGCCGGCACACAAACATAACCATTCTGTAACTTACCACACCCCACTAACACATCTGGTGGACAGCGCTCTGGGCATTATCTCTGATCCCTGCTGCATGAAGCCGCCAATAGGGAACCACAGGCTGTTTCCCAGTGTATACTGGTTCTCCACCATGTCCCTGCGATCTCGCAGACACGGGTGAGGGTTGTACCACTCATAGGGGCTCAGCCTGGTGGTGAAACACAGGTGCAATGGAATAGAGTTGGAATAACCTTGAGGTCAAACTGCAGTACAGTAATGCACCTCTGTCACATAACTCATAACATATCAGTCATTCGATCCCTGTCAATCTGTCTGCGGGAGGTTGTGCAAGGTAAGAAATTACGATGTGTGACAGGCGACTCGTGTTCAACAAGATAAATGGCGATAGAGCTGCAGACTATGGGTACAGTGTGTTATGTAAAGTATTGACCTTGCAGCCAGGAAGAGCACACAGCTGACAGCCAGGTAGGCGAGCAGCATGAAGAGCCAGACAGCTGGAGAGAAGGGATCGAGGAAGGAGAAGTATCCCGGCTTCCGACTCTGGTGCAGAGAGAAAGAAGAAGAGCAGAAAGAGAAGTGGAGAGATGGATGGAGCAACAAAGACAGACAGGCAGACAGACAGACAGACAGACAGATACAATGTGCTAAAAAAACAAGGTGTCATGTCTCAGCAGTCAGGGAATGTCCCCTCTGTACCACAGGAGGGCAGTGTCCTTTACTGCACGCTGAGAGTAAGTCTGCAATGTTTTGATACGCTAATGCTACAATCCATATATGCTCCGTTTCACAATGCCTACTGCTGAAGCATATTTAGCTTGGACCCAAAACCTCATTAGCAATGTAAGCCACCACTGTTACCCAGTTACAGAGCACTGACTTATTGAGCAATTCAAATTACACCTATAAATTTCACTGTGGACACAGTGGCTACAGCATGCAGCATACTACACAAACACTATCCTCAGCTTCACAGATGAAATCAACTCTTATGTAATAATTAGTCCAACTCCATAAGAATAATCAAACAAGTGGAGCCATGGAGTGGAGTCATCTCATGTATGACCCTGCCAGCTTAAAAGCAGTGCAAACAAAAGATAGGAAATCCAATACAAGATCTGTAGTGAGTAACACCCAGCGGGTGCCCTGCATCTCCAGATAACACCCTCACCAGTTGAACTCGGTACAAGATGCTGATCCCCAGGGTCATGAACGGCTTAGAGAAGTCGATAACCTTCTCTCTCTCTGATGTGATGGTGAAGCCTGCTACGGCCAGGTCTGCTTTCTGTAGGATTGACAAAGATAGATAGGTGGATAGATAGTAGTGGGGGCGAGAGAAAAGATGGTAGTGGATGAGAGTCAGGGAGAAAAACAACAAGTGGTCACGTAACTGCGTAAAAATAGAATGACACTCAACGCTCCACTGGGTAGATGAGAGCTCTGTTTGTATAAAATGTTGATTTCCCAAATGAAAAATTAAAAGTTGGACTACGGCACTTGAAAACACATTTGGAAAAACATACAGACGTGCACTCTGTTTCTTTCTCTCTGACATACGCACTCACACATTATCCACCATCCAAATGAGGCTAATTGCAAGTAAGCACTGGGTGGCTGGTCTTTCCACCTGCATAAAACCTTGCAGGTCTCTGGTCGCTCTGCCTCCCCTCCATCTCTTCCATTAAAAGCTAATTGATGAACATGGGCCGCTAATTAGAGCTGAGTGATCAGGCAGTGTGTGTGTGTGTGTGTGGGGGGGGGGGGGGGGCAGGGGGGGAGAGGACATGTGGAGAGCTGGGGGAGCACCAGTGTGGCAGGCCCACACAGGGACCACAGTCTGGTAATTGAAGTATACCGTATGGTAATTAAGCAGAGAGGGGCTCTCATTAGCCTGATTCAACCAGAGTGTCTATCAGAGGCGCACTAGGCCTGGACAGGGGTAGAAAGAGGGGGAAAGGCTGGGTTAGAAGAGAGTTACTGCAAGGAAAGATGGTGCAATCAATTCTTGGCAATGCTACCACTCTCTTTTGGGGAATTATCAAGTCAGCTTTTGTCCTAGATAAGAGTCTTACTCCCCTCTGAGGGCAATTTGAGACATGGGAAGTTATAGTAGAGTTGTGGTTTGGGGCTACAGCATGAGTAAGTGTGTGGGTGCATACATGTGTGTTCAGCATAAGTTTCTGTTTGTAGAGACACTGGTTCGAACATTTGAGCATGTTTCTAGTGTGCTTGTGAGACAGAGAAAGAGAGGGAGGGAGAGGCGGTGTATACTCACCCTGTTGATGAGCTCTCCAACCATGCCAGTCCAAGAGCCGTTGGGCTCTGGAGCTCCATACAGCCCGTCATCCACCAGCTTGATCTTGAAGGAGAATTTTAAGCTGTCTGCGAGCTCCTTCAGCATGTCGACACAGAAGCCCTCATACTGGTCGTTGCCCTGGAAGTCCTGGTAGTTGTCTCTGCGCATCACATATGGGCTCTCCTGAGCATGGGGGACACATGAGGGGATTCAATTAAAAACTAAGAATATCCTGCTTGAGTGGAATGTAAGACTTAGTGTTTCGAAAACAGGATTTCAATTGTAAAAAAAGAAATAAAAAATCTTATGTCAATAATAGATTGACATAACGTTTTGGGAAATTTGCTTCCTGGCAGAGACTGATGAGAAGACCAATACCACTCCCATAGTCTGGAAACAGGTTGAAACAGCTAGCCTGGCTCTATTGGATGTTCAAATCCATCACCTCTACAGTAAATCTCACTAGTTAATAGCTTGGTTGTTTTATCCGGTACAGTCCAGTCTTTGTGCTAAGCTAAACTAAAAGGGTGTAGCTTCATGTTTACTATACAGATATGAGAGTGGTATTGATCTCTTTGTCTAACTCTTGGTAAGAAAATCTAATATGTGTATTTCCCAAAATATCAAACTATTCCTAAGATAGCACAAGTTGCTATTAGCATGTCATTGGTATTTTTGTGAAAGCAAGTGTCCCTCTTTTTCAAATGTAACTCTCTTAAGATTATTTGTTGTCCTGTGATTATTTTACCATAATGTAATTAAGCTTTGGCAATAATGTAACATCGACCTGCATGCTGATAAAGCTTATTTGATGTTATTTTATAGCATAATGTGGTGCAGGGGATTTACTGTATCAGGTGTTTTAGCACATCTGGGCCAACCTGAAGATGATGGAGCAGCATCATGTACGGGATTTATTGATTTTCTGATATGATATTACTCATGTGGAAACCAGCAGGAGACAACTTGTAGTGTTCTGTCATTATCAGAAGACCATGATTTTGGCCATTTGAATTTAGTAACACATCTCTCTCAGTGCTCTGTCAGTTTCTATGACAGCTACAGTGACAGCAACATTAGCAGAAACAAACCACAACACAGCATGAGCTGCGGCACAGCTTGCGCAGCAACACAAAAACAACTCTGACCTCACCAGCGTGGTGGTCCAGAAGGTAACTGTGACCTTACCAGTATGGTGGTGACAATGAGTGTCTTGTTTGCCAGCGTCTCTGAGACATTGATATCCAAGCTGGTGGAGTTCATTGCCAGGGTGTTGTTGGAGTACCAGACCCCGATCTAACAGAGAAGAGAAAGCAAGAGAAAATCAATGGCTTTTGTGGGATAAATAATGTACTATTAAGCTCCGACTTCAACTGTTTTACTGTTGTGGCAAGCTACACACCATCTATAGCAAATAAGCATTTCAGTGAGTGCATTAACACTATTGGTCTATTTTATAGAGTACCTTTACATGTTGAATATTTTATGCTTTGCCTTGGTATCCATACTGTTACATACTGTATATGCACACTGATTTAAATGTTCCCATTGGAGCCAAACACATTCCGGCAAGTACCATACACTGTAAAAAATAAAAATAAAACTACTGTTTACAGGCAGAGCAATGATCTGGGACAAGATGGCAAAATATAAAAAGCATTCATGCCATGTCTATTTTTCTTTACTAACACCTTTATTAAATTGCATACAAAACAGCTCACATATTTCCATTTTATGGAGACAGTAAAACCACTTAGGTAGATATTTGTGTGATTATGACCTAACCAGTGTGCAGGGCTGGAACCGCCGCTCACAGAAGTATTTCTTTGGGAGATAGAACTATACACCTTTCAATAGGTCAGAGGAGAGGTAATGACTCCTCAGACAGAATCACAGTATTTCTATAACACTCTTTATCCCTCCATGACATTTAAGAGTGGTCTTTTCTCTGTGAACCACAACTGCCTACAATGTGGGTGCTGCTGTGCAGAGAGGTGGGCAGAGTTAAAATGTTAATTATCCCAACCTAACTCTCCTACAGAGTTAAAGTCTAGATGTAAGTATGCTTATAAGGTGGTATTTAGTGTTAGCATGGGAGGCAGTTGGCCTATAGCAGCACCCAGCAAGACGTAATAAGGGAAGGTGAGAGAAAGTGTTTCCTCCAGTCAATGAACTGCAACATAATTCCCTCAGTCTGGATCTGCAGTGATGTGTGTACTTATGCTTCATTTAATCTTGACTTTGAAATGCATTTTGATTTCTATCTTGCCTCACCTATCCCTCTAATGCTCAATGGAGGAGTCTGCATTGACAGAATAATGACACCAAAATGGTCTGAAAATCCTTGTTGGCTGGGTCTGCCAACATTTTATTTTGGTTCCCAACATTGTCCAACTACCCTTAACAAATTTGTTGTGGCATGTAACCTGTACATCAAAAAGATAAAATGCCCAGACTGACAGCGGAGGTCTGGTCCAAAAAAATGTATGAAATGGATTTCATGTGTAGAAAAGAACTGTAAAGCAAAACCGTGAAACTTTTCAAAGAGGAAATAACGTGACTCCTCTTACAATTTAAAGGTCTAAATCAACAGCAAGAACTGATCCAGAAGAGTCCATGTGAAGACCAAAAGAAACCAAAACCAATACAAACTACGCCTGAGCAAATCCAGTGCTATACAGGACAAAGAGAAAATTGAACTCCATTAAGCCTCCATATAAATAGTATATACAGTATTATATATAGAGAAGGATGAGCAGAGATGTAGTTCTATCTGCACATCCACTCTGCACTGAGCTGGAGGCCAAGACAAACACTGATTCCTACAAATAAATGTCATTGTTTGTAGGCATGGTACGAAAATAAACCAACCATTAATAAAATGCCATTTAGAAGTTTTTAGATCAGAAAACATCAAGTCAACATACAACAAACAAACAACAACAAACAAAGCTTCCTGGGACAGTGTCAGTCCAAACATGAAAACACATTCATGAGACTAAAAACAAAACGTACACTGGACTCGATATAGAGCTGCTATAAAATTTAGCAACCGTTTTAAATTCAGTTGATGAACATTACAGGCAGCTGATGTATTCCAGTAGCCTTCAGATAAAATAAATGTGAACACACGTATTTGCAGCTACAACATGACCCACGTCTGATGTTAGGTGACATTACAGTGCCGACAGGTGAAATGCATCAAATCAACTTTACAAAGTAAAAATATTTGGCTACTATCAGGGGAGCCTGCGATGAGGCTGACCTCAGTGTTAAATACCTCCTCCGGCATAGTGACATCAGACGGGTGACCTGTAACTAACCCAAAGCCTATGGCCGGTGTAACCTGGCTGCTGCATGATAACAGGTGACTCCTGACCTCTTTGTGGCCTCCTCTGTGTTTCTCCAGGATCCGCAGGGTGTAGTTGGTCCTCTGACCTTTGCTGTTAAACTCCACACGGCCTGTCAGACCATCATACTCCACCTGGTAGTCAGACGGAGAGAGTATAGTGAGAAAGCATGACAGAGGAAGGGAAAAGAGGAGAAGGATGGGGAAATGAGAGGAGAGTAAATAGAAACAATGAGGAGAGATAGAGAAATAAATACAGGCAATCTTCTATATAAAAAAACCAAACATTTTTCTTCTTGCTATCCATCATGATTAGGCAGACATTTACTATTTACAGTGATTAGGAGGAAAGACAGCGTGATGACTAAAAGAACGAAAGAGCTAGAGAGACAGAGGAAGTGGGAGTGTGGCTGGACCAGACAGGGGTGATCAGTTTTGGATCAACTAGAAGAAAGTGAGTGACTGAGCGAGAGGCTCAGATAGAACAGCAGAGAGTCAACAGCTTCCTAATAAGACTCAGAACTGCACCTCACAGCTCAGCTCTGTCTCTCCAAAACCCAGGTGCTGGCACAGTTAGCGAGATGATGAATGGCGCGGGGCTGAAGATGGAGCACATCATGATGTTGACTAACAAAGGCAGATGTCGGGCCGGTGGGAAGGAGGCAATGAGAGATGGGGCTCAGGCTGCCTTGACAACAGGTAGTCGATGAGAGGAACACACAGACGACCAGAGATGGGAGATGACAAAGAGTAACAAGAGAGAGAGAGGTTACATGCAACATGCGATGAGGATGATTCAGAATGTAGCTGTACTGTAGTCATTTATCTATAAGTCAATCAAGAGAAAATGAATCAACCACAATTCTGATTAATGATAATCATCTGAGTCATTTTGTAAGCACAATTGTCAAACATTTGTAAGTTGTACATTCTCAAATGCTTTACTCTTATTAATGTCATTATAACATGAACATATTTGGGTTTTGGGCTGTTGGTTCCACAAGACAGGGCTGCAATGATTATCTTCATTATCGATTAATCTGTCAATTCTTTTCATTAATCAATCCATCGTTTCGTCTATGAAATGTCAGAAAACACTGAGAAATAGCATGACAATTTCTTTGAGTCCAAGATATTTCAAATGGTTTTCTTGATCGTACCAACAGTCCAAAACACATTGAATCACATACAATAAAGAAAAGCAGCAAAATTCTAACCTTTTAGAGTCACACTCACATATTTTACTTATGTTTCTCGTGATGTATTTGTATGCATTTACATGTGTATGAGCATGTACTGTATATCAGCAGGTGATTTTACAATACATTAAGCATTTACCATGCGCAGGTAGTTCATAAGACTGGTCCCGTGTTGCCAGATCTGAGGTGAGGTGCAGCTGAGTGGCTTCACACCGATTTCCTGACTGCGGTTCAATTCCCTTACCGCCCCCACCACCACATGCACCGCATCAAACATCAGCGCTGACGAGAGCTGTGGAAGGGGGAGAGGGAACCAGAGAGAAGCAGAGGGGGAGAGAGGCAAAGAGGGGAGTGAGTGAGGAGAGACAAGGAGTCAAGGGAGAAGATGCAATGAGGAAAGATGTGTGTGCACAGATGATTGAATGGTTAACAGGGATACAGGGATGGAGGGAGAGAGGCAGAAAGAAGAGATGTGAGGTATGAGTAAACCAGTGGGGAGGAAACAGATGGCTACATCAATACCCATTAAGTACAAGCAAAAGACTAGCTGAATCTCTTTAACTGCTCCATGAATCAGTGTGAGGAATAAAGTAGCTTAATGTTACATGGATCACAAACAAAGCTTTGAAAATTACTCCTGAATGTGCTCATGCATGAGTATTCAAGTTTCCATGAGACTGACCGCAGGTCCGGGGTACGTTAGGTCACATCCCTCCCTCCAAGACAGGTTGAGGCTCCTGATGAACTCCAAATAAAAGGGATGGGTGGTGTTAAACATGGAGAAACCCACAATGTTGGACTGCTCATCCACTATATCATCCAGTCTCAGGAGTGGGAAGTCCTATCAAGGAGGAGGAGGAGCAGGGAGGGTGTTTGCAGAGAGAAATAGAAAATTCAGGTGAGTGGCAATGTTGACAGTGTATCAAATCTTAGCACAGAAGAAAAATACTGTGCAATGGAGAGTGAGATAAAGAAAAAGAGAAGCTACGCAGGGTGACAACATCTAATCTCTGATGGAGAGAGAAAAAAAGGATATAGACAGCTAGGAAAATGGGTAAAAAGTGAGATAGGTTGATGGAAATGACTTCAGTAGCTTTTCACAGAGATATACACACAAGACGTGGCATCTAAAGCACAAGAGCACATCATGTAGAAAATAAAATCAGGCACATGGCATAAAGTGACACATTAATTCAAATGGTAGAAGGGGGGGTGGAGTGTATCAAAGAGGCAGATGAAAAACACCGGCAGCGTAGAAAAGGTGGCGGGTGGCAGAAGAA
The DNA here is from genome assembly GCF_008315115.2 of Sander lucioperca. Lineage (NCBI taxonomy): Eukaryota > Metazoa > Chordata > Actinopteri > Perciformes > Percidae > Sander > Sander lucioperca. Next base: position 2,838,614 of record NC_050182.1, on the reverse strand, counting down.
AAAGGGCACATCAGGTCTGTCATCACCTTCACCTCAGACCCCTTTTTCTTCAGTTTCTTTGCCATCCTCCTCTGCATTTCCACATCTTTGTACAGTGTGCTCATTTCTCAGATCTCTCTCTCTCTCTATCTCTCTCTCTCTCTCTCCCCATCCTTCATCTCCTCTCTCTCTGTCACCTATCTCTTCTCCCTTTATCTCATACTTTCTCCGCCTTAGCACCTTTGTTCGCTCATAAAGTGACAGAAGAGGAGGAGCAGGAGAGAGCAACAAGTAAAAAATGGAGGTATGAAAGACAGAAGACAGGAAGGGGTAGAATTGGTACGCTCTTACCATGGTGGTGAGGATGTACTTGTAAAATGCCGATGTCATCCCCAGCTCTGATGCCTGTAAGACAAAGAGAAACAGAGAGTAAGATGAAAAAAAATAAAGAAGAAGCAGGTAGGATACAGAATGTGGTAAGAGAGAATGAGGGAAGATGTAGAAAGATTGATGGAGGGAGAGTGAGAGGGGGCAAAAAGGGGGAGAGTTATTAAGAAGCAGGGAGCAAAGGAGACAGTTGGGAGACAAAGCAGGAGGGAATATGGAGGAGGAGAGGGAGCATACGTTAATAACAGTTTTACATCATCAGGCTAACATTGGACATTTCGCTGAGGGCGGAGAGCCGCTCCAATGTGCCCAGTAAAAACATCCCATACACATTCAAACTGTGACTCACTGCGCTGGCTATCGGCATTACAGGCCGTACTATGAATCAGAACAAGCCTGGGTAACATCTGCACCGCATCCCAGCAAAAGATGTTCTTTTGTCAAATATTTTCTTAAGAGTGCAAGTGATTGTTGCTGGCAGACTTGCATACATGATGTTCCCTATGCAGCCCTGGAGGGCACAGAAGGCAGAAATGCATGTTAATTCTGTTACAGCAACAAATATGCAGCCCTTGAGAGAGTTGTTTTATTATTTTACAGATGGTAAGCGCTGCATGCCCTTCATGACTGTAACCTGAATTTCCCAAATGAGTAAAATGTATTAATAGAGCGCTTATCACAGATAAAAATCACAAAGTGCTTTACATAAAACATACGTAAGAGAAGTTGAGAGAAGCTGAGTTACTATGTGTACTGTATACAACTTCATATCCTTCGCGAATGGGCGGCTCTGAAGAATGTTCAATGTCTGAGAACTGACCTTCTTGAGGATGAGATAAGAGATAGAAGCGTTAGCATCAATGATGATGGTGGCCACTTTGTCATCACGGATCTCCTTCAGCAGCGGCGTAGGGTCCAGGTTGTCATCCAGCATCCTGATTGACAGCGTCTCCCGAGAGATGAGAAAGCGGCGGACCAGTTCCTCCAATCTCAGCAGACCTGAGGCAGAGCCAAAGCACAGACAAGCTGCATTTCAATGTCTGTATCAGTAGACACAACTCATATTTTCAAAATGTAAGCCTAGCAGGACATGTGAAAATCTTGATATCTTCTTGGGTGGTCATATACAGTGCGTGTCATTTTGCAAAGTGTGATCGATTGTTTGCCTAAATCCCCAGGAAATGAAACATCATTTAATATGGAGTCTACTGTGTGTCTGCATTCACTGTTTCTCTAAGGACTTTTTCATCTATTATGACCTCCACCAAGGAGGTTTTGTATTCAGTGCCATATGTTTGTTTGTTTATCTGTTAATTAGCAGTATATCTCAAAATGAACTTGACAGATTTTGTTATTTGGAAAAGAGTTAGGCTATGGGCTAGGGAACAACTGACTAGTTTGTGCTGTAGATAGCACCTCCATGTGGCTATTTATGAAGCCCTTTACATTTTGCACTTAACACCTGAACAATGAGGAACAGAAGCAAAATTCTTCCTCTGGATTCTTTGACTCAACATGAATCTTTCAGACGACATCCATTTACACCCAGACAGCTTTTCCACCATCTTGAATTTTATTTTAGCACTCCTCCTACAGACACACTGACTGAGACAAAAGTAATCATACAGTACACGTTGGTCTACTTTAATGAGTTCAGATCATACCGTATGTATTACTTTGTTTTTTTAGCTATCCGCTGGAGTGGCTTCAGTCAGATTTCATTACATTACATTACAGTTCCTCTCTGCGAACCATCACCTTATAGTGGTGGAGAGGTTTGTGTGTCCCTATGAACCTGAGGGCTGTGTTGTCTGGAGCTTTGTGCTCCTGGTAGGGTCTCCCATGGCAAAGTGGTCTCAGGTGAGGGGCCAGACAAAGAATGGTTCAAAAACCCTATGAATAAACAAGGAAGAGATAGAGTGACCCTGCCTGGAGGAAGCCCGGGGCCCCCGTCTGGAGCCAGGCCCAGATGGAGGGCCCGTCAGCGAGCACCTGGTGGCCAGGTTTGCCACGGAGCCCGGCCGGGCACAGCCCGAAAAAGCTACGTGGCACCTCTCTCTCCATCCCATGGGCCCACCACCTGTGGGAGGAACCGCTGGGGTCGGGTGCGCGGGTGGAGATACATGGAGAGGCGTGATTGGGAGGAATGGCCTCCCTGATCTAAACCAGAGTGGTTGTCTGTTGTTGGACTTCTGTGCTAGTCATGGATTGTCTATAACAAACACCATGTTCGAACATAGGGATGCTCATAAGTGTACCTGGTACCAGAGCACCCTAAGCCAAAGGTCAATGATCGATTTTATAATTGTTTAATCTGATCTGAGGCCGTATGTTTTGGACACTCGGGTGAAGAGAGGCAGAGCTGTCAACCGATCACCATCTGGTGGTGAGTTGGGTCAGGGGGTGGGGGAAGAATCTGGACAGACCTGGTAAGCACAAACGGGCAGTGCGGGTAAATTGGGAACGTCTGGAGGAGGCCCCTGTCCGACAGACTTTCAACTCACACCTCCGGCGGAGCTTTTCGTGCATCCCTGTGGAGGCTGGGGGCATTGAACCCGAGTGGACAATGTTCAAAGTTTCTATTGCTGAAGTTGCGGCGGGGAGCTGTAGTCTTAAGGTCTTAGGTGCCTCAAGGGGCGGTAACCCTCTAACACAGTGATGGACACCGGTGGTCAGGGAAGCTGTCCGACTGAAGAAGGAGTCTTTCCGGGATATGTTATCCCAGAGGACTCTGGAGGCAGTTGCAAGGTACCGAAGGGCCCGAAGGGCTGCAGCCTCTGCCGTGAAAGAGGCAAAGCAGTGGGTGTGGGAGAGGTTCGGAGAAGACATGGAGAAGGACTTTCGGTCGGCACCAAGGTGCTTCTGGAAAACCGTTCGAAAAGCCCCAGGGATTGATGAGATCCGTCCAGAAATTCTTCTTATGCTATATAAAGAATATTCTGCTTGGAATAGTAATCAAAAAGTCCACTAATTTATCTAATTAAACATTTTTTTCTAAAAGTTTAACTACTAGACGTATCCTGCTTTACTTTAAGTTTTCACGTCACATTAGTTTAAGTTGCATATTGGACCATGATTGGCTTCCAATCAAGTTTTGATGTCACAGAATCATGCTAGTACACATGTTTTCCTATATGCAAATGTTTTCTATATTTGACATAACATTTAAATATGCTGTGCAAATGCAACAAGATAATACATGTACTGTATATCAACTTCCAGTGGTACAGCAAAATCTGATGACATTATGCATGTATGGCACTACACCAACATGACAAAATATAACTCAGTTCTTATGAGTCTGACTTAATTAAAATGACTCTTTGTACAAAGCCCTGATATTCCCATAGAGGTTTTAGGTACCCTCCAAAATTCATGAAGGCCATCAGCCAATCAGTATGACAAATTTCGAAACATTTTCTATTAATAGAATAATAAATCTAGAGTTGTGCAGCCTTGGCAGAGGTATGCGCTTTTTGAGTACTTTGTAATTCACTTTGTGTCTGTTTGTCTCATCCATCAGTGATTGCTTCTCAGTTCTTTGAGTGATGTATTTACTTTGAGCAAAATAGTATGTGTTCAAAAAACTGATAACCTTAAAGTAAAATAACAAAAACTGTAGATTCAAGGATTCTGCAAACCTTTGATGAAAAAAATTGACTAAAACAGAAGCAGAACTGCAGGAGCAGAAAGACTGAAATACAGTCTTGAGACAATTCACCCACTTCAAGTGAATTCCTCTCGGAAATGAGTATAACCAATGGCAGTCAAGACTCACTTGACATTGTGTGTGTGGAATGAACCTTTACTAGAAAGTCTACCCTGATGCTTTCTAATTGTAATTCCATAGTAAAGCACCCCTAGCTATGTAAATAAGTGGTGGGGCAGGCATCTGGGGGATGGAGGGGAAGGGGAGAGGAGGAGGGGAGAGGTAGCACACAGAGCCCTTCAGCAGGAGAAAGCCCCTGTAAGCAGTCGGGTAATCACTGAACCAGGCCAAAACTTTAATTAGTTTGAGGAAGGAGGGGGGGAAATCGATGCACTTTACAGCTTCCTCTCCTCCCCTCTCCCATTCTCCTTCCTTCACATATTCTCTCTCTCACACATAAGCTCTAGTCTCTATCTCTCTTGACTTAGCCCTGTGCTCTAGTTACCTCTCTCTGTGTTTTTCCATCTCACTCTTAACGGCGCCACCATCTCCTCCTCCTTGTGCTCAGTCTCTCCCTCTCACTGTTCTTAACCTCATCCATCTCATGAAAACTGCATAATGGAATTAGGCTCAAATAGCGCGTTGTGACCCAGGCAAATCGAGAGAACGATACGTCGGAAATTACCCAAAATCTTTGACTTGCTCTCATCTAACAGAATATCTGCACTGCTTCCACGGGCTAAAAAGAGGAAAATGTGATTATACAATTAACCAGTACCAGTACACACACATATGTTGGTTAATTAGGATGCACACCCACATTGACTTCACACGTTATTCCCCTCACTGACAAAAAAGAGAGAATGTCTACTTCATTGAACACACCACTCTAGTGGGGTAAACAAGATGAATAAAACAAGTGGGCTGGTGGTAAACATTGTCTGATGTCGAACCTCTGTAGCGCCACACAGAGCTGCACACACAATCATACAAGTACCCCAAAACCCCACTCACACATGTCCAGACATACAGTACACTCAGGGGCAACAAAATACATACACACACACACACACACACACACACACACACTAGATGAATGAGTTCACACATACACACTATGCACTTACACCCACCTAAACAACACACACAGCCATGCAGTCACACATAATGTACTCACACACGCATAAACCAGAGCACTCAAACACACACACGTGTACGGACAAAGTGAACCAAGCACTCAGAGAAAATATATCAAACACACACATACTGTGCCACACACACCCACACAGTCGCTCAGAGTGTGGAACAAGCTTGTTGAGTGGCAGTTAGCACCTATTCTGCAGCCATGGCAACCAGCTCCATGGCGATAGATAGCGCAGCCAAGTGGGTCAGAGTCTGTAAGTGTGATAACCTTGTAAAGATCACCTTCAAGCCAAATATATTACACACACACAGCCCTCTGCCTCTCCATCGATAAAAGCTGCATCTTTTGGCCCGGACGGTAACTATGATGCTATATGTTGCCTCTAATTCTTATGACAAGAAAGCCTGGTAAAAGACAGGGCTCTTATCTAGACATTCAACTGATGATCAAAACTGGAAAAAGATGTCTGATGCCATTTCAAAGCTCTTTTAGTTCAATGAAATGGCAAGTCCACAAGGAATTCAGCTTACTTTCAGGAAACCCTAGGCAGGCTGGCTAACTGCTGGGGAGATAATGAAAGCATCTCAGAGATTGAATCCATTTTTCATAATGTCACAGCTTTTTGTTTGTCAAAGTCTACTTGTTTCACACTGCCAAGAGAAGTGTTCAAAGACTTTAATGGTCCCACTCATTCTTTATGTAATTGCCCTTCAGTTCTTGTTCGGTCCTACTTGGCTGGTGTGAGCAGTCAACAGCTGTACAACAACTCATCCCAGCTCAGTTCACTCAGGACTACCAAAAATTCAGGTGACTAATTCAGGTCATTTTTTATTATTTTGCCACCTCCTGCTGAGGTACGATACATTGTATTATAGCATGTATTCACAAAGCTTGTTTAAATCAAGCCCTTTAATTAACGCGTCTCTTGATGGGGCAGTGCATAATAAATCAATAACACACTATAAAAATTAAAATAAAGAGGGCTAGTGACTAAGCCCTGAATCCCCTGTGATGTTTAAGCTTTCTGAGTGCCTGGCAAGTTAAATAAAATGTCCCCTAAGTTCTTGCAATACTGGACAGCATTTCAAATATGAATATTTATTAAATTGGTTTGGCTTAAAAACCTTCTCAGGTGGATAAGAGACAGTGTGCGAGAGCAAGGACAAAAAAATAAATAATAGGAAGGCGGCAGCAGTGGGGCCATGTTCTGAACTCTGACAACAGACAGAACTTTTATGACCACACTGTCAAAATGAGTATCCAACAGTGCAAAACAGTCATATCCGCCCAAACAGTGTGAATGTGCCAACACTCCCACAGGCATTTGCACACACACACACACACTAGATGAATGAGTTCACACATACACAACTATGCACTTACACCCACCTAAACAACACACACAGCCATGCAGTCACACATAATGTACTGTATAACTATAAAAGAGGGGTGCATGTGTACTCACACTCAGCCTTGGCACAGACCAGGCTGGCTGAGGGGTAACTGAACGAGCGCAAGATGGCTTCTATGGCCAAGCTCAGGTCCTCGTTGCTAGGGTACAGAGTGACAGAGGCAAAACGCAGGTACGGCAATCGGGGAGTTTCCTCCGGACCAATCTTCACATGAGGGATCTGACAGAAGGAGAGAGTAGAGGAGAGGAGAAAAGAAACATTAAGGAAGGCAAATGTGTCTTGATTATCTCCCCTCCAAACACACACAGCAGGGAAAAAACTGTGAATAAGGAAGATCCATTAGAGAGGCTACAGGGTAAAAAGAGAGATAAGAAAGATATGGCAGAGGCAGAGAGACCTTAAGGATAAAAGGCTACGGGAAGAAAGGAGAAAACAGTTGGAAGAAGTGGATGATGGTTAATTAAAAGAGAAGAAGTTCAATGGGCAACAAAAAAACCCCAAATCTTTAGATACATTCATCATTACGTCTAGGTGGGTAGGAGGGGTAGTAAGTCAGAGAGGAAGCGGTACCAGAGGTTTGTATGCACACATAGACACAGATTTGTACATATTTGTGTGTGTGTGTGTGTGTGTGTGTGTGTGTGTGTGTGTGTTTATCTTCCACACTCACCTCCTTCTCTCCACATATATGACTGACAGTAGAGCCAGAGGCGGGGCTGGAGGCGGGACCTATCACAGAAACGACGCCTTTGGGTAGAATCTGACACACTAAAAGGGAAAAGGGAAAATAACCATTGAATATACAGACACATACCTTTCCCTCTGCTTCATTTTGATGGCAGAACAGAGTTGGCATACAGTAAGGGCTGCAGTCAGGGGAAAGTGTGGAAAATTTTAAATGCAGCAAAAACTCACTTTAACCACGGATTCTATTGTAGTAGCAAAATCTGTCTCATTATAATCAGATTTATTTCGAGATAAATACTCTAAAGACTACAGCAAGGCAGGCCAGGGGTCGTCTGTTGCTATTATTTACTTGTTTAGAAAGTTGCTTTTTGATTTTCGAGATATTTAGCTGTAATTATATATCTGGCATCAGAACAATACTAACAGATTGGTGGTTGCTTTCAAACAACACATGCCAGTGCACGATTATCTTTTTTGCAGGCAGGCATTTATGTGGGAGAAACTGTTTTACACATTTGTCTATTACAATAAGTACTTTGCTCAGGAATGGCTTAAGTAAACACTACCTTTATGGTTCAGTATGCAGTCTGTTCAAGCACTTATTATGTCCTACCTTTTGTCGCAATTACCCAATCAGGACACACTTTTGAATGAATGCATAACAATGTAAGGTTTGGTATTGTCTCTTCATTTAAACTCTTAGCTAAGGTCCAAATCCCATCATTTTTTTTATTAAGATCCTTATATAACACCATATACTCCTTCTCCTCTACGTGTGAGTGCCTGGAGTTTGCTCTTTTGCACATACTTAAAATGTCCTTACTATGTTGAGATACACGAATGATTAAAAGTAAGTGGTAATAGATTATGTTCGTTGTCTGTCTTATATTTGACTAATTGACCAGCCTGCAGTCTGTGTTACTGATCACTTTCTTGCCAGGAGTCAGATAAGAAGACCAATGTCCCATGTCTGTGCGATAAATTTGAAGCTAACCAGCTGCAGGCTATAGTTTTGTATTTAGCCTACAGATATAATCAATCCTCTCATCTATTTCTGGGCAAGAAGGCTAATGAGTTTTTTTTTCTTTAAAATCAAACTTCTGCTATTGACCAGTCTCCATTACAATTAGAAGTTTGACCATGCCATGTACTCAGGGGCTTCATCCTTTAGCAGAAATACTTGCCTGTTTTTGTACAGTATCTTTTGGATATGCAGTGAGTTTAGTGAGTCTACCCACCTGAAAAATGCTTTCACAGATAAAGCAGTAAATTAGTCTGGAGTCTTAACTGTGTTATGCTGATATTCCTAAAGCTCTTTTCTTGCTGGTATATTTGGTTGGTATTTAAATTCATCCCAATTAGTCCTTCTCAGTCCCTGCCAGTGTGTGTGTGTGTGTGTGTGTGTGTTTGAGATTGGGTGTGTGCGTGCAAGCGTGCCTCAGACAGCAGTAGCTGTAAGATGATGAGCTCTCTGATCCAGAGACCAACAAATGCTGTTAGCAAACAAGCCTGTCAGAGTCTCCTGCCCATCGGTCAAGGACACACACACACACACACACACACACAAATGCATCAAACACACACAACTCAAGCATGCACATATGTACACAACCCTTCTCAAGCACACATAGACATTTTGCCAGTAGCTTGTGGCAGGGTCAGTAACCTATTAGAATAGGAGCAGGGAGTCTTTTGTCTCCTCAGTGACTGGATTCAACAGTATTTTTTCTGTCTTTATACACTCCATACATTCTGTTTTAACTCTGTATAGCAATACAAATTTCATGGAGTGGCATCTGTGCTGCTGCTTTCTGCTGGCCTACACTGCTGATCTGTATTAGTATTTCATGATTTGTTTTTGTCGTGGGCTGCACAGTAGTGCCAGATGTTACTGGAGGGCACTGGCCCACTGTTTTTAATGAGACAGGCTTACTGGCCCATTACTGGTCTCCAATGACGTGTAAACTAATCAGCAAAAGCTCTTACTGGTTCCTAATCACATGAAAGTGGTGGTGTTTTATTATTCTAGTCATCATTGGAGGTTTTTGCTCACAAAAAGGCAGCATTTTAGCATATGTTATTTTTTATTTTGACAAATATCATAAGGGGGATTTTTTAAGGGGGGAAAAAACCCTGCAGTATTCAGTAGACTACTGTTCATTTCTACTCTATACTGGTCACTATTAATATTAATATTCCACACTACTAATAATATCTACTGGTATTTTTAGTGGTCACTTTCTGCCTGTGCTAATTAGACACTATGCCCTACTGGACTATAATGGATTAAGCAGGTCTTTATCACTCTGATAGGTTGGGTGAATCTGCTCTACTGTTTTTCTTTATTAGCATTCATCGGCTCCACTCACTGGTGTCAGTAGTGTCGTACTGGGAGTCTTTTTGCAGCTCATATATGTCCACCTCCACTCGGGCTCGGGACGGACCCTCCATCACGCTGTTGATGTTCTCCCTGGCCAGGGCCAGCGCCAGCCGCTCCCCACGCCCACACACTGACTGGTCATCCAGGATTGCCGCTAGAGAGGCAGAGAGGGGAAGGAGAGATTGGTGAAGGTTTTCTCACCTAACTCTCCGCCAAGAAGCAAATTAGTGTTTTTCCAAAACATTTACAGTATTCCTTTAGTGTTTGTAGTTGTGATTGAGTTGCTGCAAAGCTCAAGTCCTTTAGTCTTTGATATGCGTACATTATTTTGTCTAGAGCTAGCCTCTGTGTACAGTACATGAGCTGTTTTGGTCAGACAAAAATCTTTAGTGCTTACAGAAAATTCTAATTTTGAATACTGTGCAGGTATTCTTACAGCTGAAATCCACAGATTTTTAAAACATTGCTGGTGTCAGATAGAGGCGTATAATTATTTATTATTATTATAAAGACAGTTTGGACACCAACAGGTATATTATTAGTGCTCATTTGGCCTTTAGGTGCTTTTCTGTCACTTTATCTCTTACTGTAATGACCAAAGTGGAAAAACCCACTTTGAGGCACCAAAGCAGGCTAAAAACAAACCATGAAAAGTATGAGAGAAACCTTTTGATTCAGGCATAGTAAGGATGGAGGGATGGCTGGCCACTCACCCATTCGAACGGAGGAGAGCAAAGGGGCCTGACTGAGGGAGCGTGGAGGCATGGTGACTAGCAGGAAGGAGAGGAAGTGTATTGACAGCAGCAGTGCTGGCAGAGCCGGCATCTTCTACTGCTCCTCATGGAGAATGGTCTGCTGGCTGCCTGTACCCCCACCTGCAGGATTGGAGGACACACTGCGTGTTACTGGACACATAATCGTTCTCCTGGCACAAGATGTCTCTCCTAAAATTGACATCCTGCAGCTTATCCTCAATTTGTTCTGTCACATTTCCATGTAGTGGGAGCACCTATAATTTGACAGCACATACAATAGACTTACTGAGCTATAAAGATGTTCACTGTCATATCACAGAGGCAGCTCAGTCCCTTGCACACATAATAAAATACAGTTCACACATTCATGTCTCCCTTGGAAAGTCTGCCATTTTGAAGTGACAGGACTCGGCCTTGAAGAGATCTCTCGGGGGTTTAAAGACGACATCACAACAGCTGGCACACACATTGATGCACATTCACTGGTACACATCTACTCTGTACATACAAACACATACGTACATATAAACTAAGGCATACAAACAGATACAGTCACATATGAGTAGCACTTACCAAACACACACAAAGAGACTCACAAGTACAAAGACGACTTCTTTGAATACACACACAGCCATGTACTATACACCCACAGACACCTAAACACACTTACATGTTTTCCATAACCTAGCCCTACCCCCACCTCCAAACAGATACACAAACAAAAAAAGCACACAAAGAGAGCCCAGCTGAGTGCTAAGCAGCCCTCTCCAGGAGTGACAAGCCTTGCTCTGACTGATGTGTTGACAAGGCAGTGTGAAAGGATGGAGAGATGAAGGGAGGGATGGAGACAGAGGAAAGGAGAAGGAGTGTTGTGTGACAGACAGACAGGGAGGATGAGGGAGGAGTGGTGTTGTTGGGGAGGGCTGTTGACCTGGGAATGTTGCAAACATCGGTTCACTGCCCTAAACTTTAGACAGGTCTGACAGACAGCTGAAAGCCAGTTCATAACCTTCAATTGACCCTTGCAGCTGTAAACACAGGGGTGCTAGAGTGGTAGAAGGCTGACATTTGACACCGACAAGTAAATGTGGGGATGGAAATGAGTTGGCACTGTGTTTTTGTGCATACACTTGTGTGTACATCAAAGAGGCAGATGATGTGGATTGTCGGCCACTGTGTTGAACATCCCTCCCACCTCCATTCTTTTTTTTCTTCACAGCCTTTTCACTTTGAGATCTTTATTTTGTCTTTTTTTTCTCTTCGCTCACCTTTCCAACATTTAGCTTTAATGTTTAAAGCACATCCAAAAAAAAAAATCTGCAACCTTGTGCTTTGAATCCTTCTTCACATCTCATAAACCAACCACCATACATTTTGTCCTCTATGCAATTACCAACCTCTCTTTCTTCCAGTCTAACTATACTTGTCTTTCACTCTCGGGTTTGCTGTGTCAAGCGTGTGCGCGAACATGTTTGTAATACTAATAGCATGCGTCATACTGTGCAGATGGCTGTCATTATGGTTACCGCAGCTCAAAGTGAGCAGAGGCAGGGCTTATGCGAGGACATCTGTATGTGTGACACAACATAGAATAACTAGCACAAAGTGGGAGTAATTTTTTTCCCACATGCTTTGCATTGTTTGTTATATTAGGTGAAAATAAATAATATCTGCATTAAAAGTAAAATGTTCTATGCTGTTGTCATATTTGTGTGCATGTGTATAATGGTGTACATGTACAACAGAGACAGTTATGCAACAACTGATTATTTTGAACACACGGTGAGATCACTATGGCACACTGCTGTCACACAGCTGTGTAATGTGCTGCAAGGTACTCCATTGAGCTGGCTAGTGCTACTGTATTGTGTTTGCTACCCACACCAGTCGTCTCTTTCTCAATTTACTCTTCACCAAAGTGTGCGTGTGTGTGCATGCATGTGTGGTGTCCGGAGTGGTGTGTTTATTCCAGGGCATGTATGGGTATGTGCGAGTGTGATGGCGTATTGATCGAGCCCAGCTGAAGTGGCCTTCAGGTGCAGTTGATCAAAACAACAGGGAACCTATCATGGGAGTGCTGCATTTCACTGGCGCCCTCTGATTGGCTATTACCAAGAAGCAGATTGCCATGATGACGAATAGGATCCTACCTGAGGATATGCCTTCATCAATGATGGGATGGAACTGGTTCTATTTCATTGTTATTGAGAGCTATTGACAGCATTAGACAGAGAAGATTACAGCAGCTATACTCCAAGGAGAAGAAGAAGGGGGGCGGGGGGAGGAAGGAGATGGAAAGCTGTGATAGAAGTAAGGAGAATAAGAGAAAAAAAAGAAGCAAAGGGAGTGGGGCTGGGGACGATGCGGGAATATGAGAACAAAATTGAATACAGAGAGAAGAGATTGGAAAGTGTATCTGTAGAAAGAGACTTAGAGCAGGATAGAGATAGAAAGACAAAATAGCAGTGGTGGAAAGTAACAAAGTACATTGACTCAAGTGCTGCTCACCACATTTCAGAGGGAACTTTTGTAGTTTTTACTCCACTACCACCACCATTTGACATCTACAAGCTACAGCTACCTCACATCTTTCCTCTCTCCCTAACTGATTGTAATGTAAGTCTTGTATCTACAGTACATGATCCATGACTTTCATAATTCAACAGAAATAGTGTGCAATTATAAAAGTAAAAGACATTCACTTACAGGACACACACAACAAAAATAACACATATACACACACACACACATACATATCAAATAATAAACAAATAATAACAATGGATGCAAGGCAGTGTATGTATATGCCGTTTTTCCTCTGCATAGTACAGCTCTGCTCAACTCAACTTGCTCTTTTTTTGGTTTTCCATTAGCAAAAGTCGTGGATAGTACCTGGTACTTTTTTAAGTACCACCTCGGTCGAGGTTCCGAGAGAGCTGAGCCGATATTAAAAAAGTTAAGTTAAAACACTGCAGCCCACCGATTGGTCTAAAAGAATCATCACTAGCGGGACATCCTGCACAAATCACAATTTTTTAAAAATCAAGCTACTATCAATAACGACCGCAATTGTTTATTCACTTGCCCAAGATTTTAAAAATGGCAGCCCTACAGAACTACTAGGTTGTACAATTGACGAAGTGCAGATGTAATTACAAGGCAGTTTCGCGTCTCAGCTGAGAATGCCAGGGTTACTATCCACAGTGGAAAATGAAAGAGAGAAAAGGACCTGGTAGCAAAAGTCAAGTCACGTCGAGCAGAGCCGTACCAAGAAGTTGAAACATGGCATTCAATATTCCATATGTACAGTACATACTACCCTTTACGCACCATTTGAATGGATTGAACTGCAAACTGCCCTCAGGCTAGATTCTCGAAACTAGATATTGATCTCAATGGTCCACCGAGTTAAAAGTTACTAAAACATAACTCTCTGAAATGGGATATTTTGCATCATGAGTACTTTCGATACTTTACTGTAAATATAAAGTATCTCCAATACTTCTGCACTTAAATGTATACGTACGAGAACTTCTTCCACCATTGCAAGAGAGTGAAAGAAAGCAATTATAATATGGTAGTGAAGGCTGGTGGGAGTCAAAGAAAATACAGTCAGAGAGAAAGAGAGAGCAAACCGTGAGATACTATTGCCGTGTTTAATCTGCGAGGACTGTGTGTCTGGCTGCTGTATGTGCTCTGTTGCTGTAGTAGTACATGGCTGAGTCCCTGTAGCAGTCGGGTGTCAGTCTGCAGGGAGCTGGAACA